>NW_022589782.1:3732562-3782177 GCF_004348235.1 Phoca vitulina | reverse complement strand
GAGAACCGTGTGAGCGAACACTGAGGCCCCCAGGAGAACCGTGTGAGTGAACACTGAGGCCCCCAGGAGAACCGTGTGAGTGAACACTGAGGCCCCCAGTAGAACCGTGTGAGTAAAATCAGTTTCACGGCTTCTCTAGTTACTAAGGGTGGGTATTTTCATAAGCTTTTTCACCTGAGTTATTAGCTACACAAAAAGGATGTAAAATAACATTTATAAGATTCATGGAATCAGGGCGCCTGGGTGGCTCAGTCGTTAACCGTCTGCCTTCGACTCAAGTCATGATCCCAGGGTCCTCGGGATCGAGCCCTGCATCGGGCTCCCTGCTCCACGGGAAGCCTGCTTCTCCCTCTCCCACTCCCCCTGCTTGTGTTCCCTCTCTCGCTGTGTCTCTCTCTGTCAAATAAATAAATAAAATCTTAAAAAAAAAAAAAAAAAGATTCATGGAATCACAGGATTTTCAAGACCATATTTTCCTGCCCGGCAGGAATCCAATGGGGCTCCCGAAGCGCCACGCGCGTTCTCAGGCTACTCCGGAGCGGCACGGACAGCCTCCGACTACGTTAACCAGCCGGTTCCGTAGGCCCTGAAGGGTTAACTACTGGCCACCTCCTACAGTTTTGACTTAATGGTGTTTTTTCATTACCGTTACAAACATCCCAACCAACGGAGGAAGACTTTTTGGATCAGAACACGGCAGACGAGTCATTCGAGGCTAGTGATGGTGAAGAGGCCCTTGGGGGTTCCCTCCACATCCACTTTGACCAAGTCAAAGGCCCAGGTTTGTGGGTTGTTTCTGGACCAGGAGAAACCTAGCCGGGCCCCAGTGCCACCGTCTCCGGGGGTTTGCGACCAGGTTCCCGACTGGACGGACACCAGCAAATGGGAGAGGCAACCCCGTCCGTACTCACGTGGCCAGCGAGCAGATGTTCTTGTGGCCGCAGAAAGGCAGGCGGACCGTGGCAAACGCTCTGCCCTGGTTGAACATTTCTGTTACTTGGGAGGGCAAGTAGCTGGTGGAAGCCATGAGTACCTTCCCGAAGTACCCGGTCCAGGTGGTGGGCTCCTCCTGAGGTCTAGGAGGAGGAACCATCATCAGACGGTGGGCTCTTCACCAGAACGACCAGGTCCCACTTCAGGAGCAAGTATCAGCCCTGAAACTCGAAGAGGACTTCCCCGTACCTCAGGAAAAAGGGGTGCAGAGAACGACAACGTCTCGGGAGCCTGGGAGCACTACGGGTGTGTCTTCCGGGAACGGTCAGAGGAGGCCCGTCAGGTTGCAGAGCCCAGAATAGCCGTGCTCTCCCGAGCGGCCACATTAGACTGTGGCAGATGATCAGGACCCCGCCCCCCGACTTTGCAGCAAATGTGAGGACATACAGAGCTAAATTCGTGACCACCCCCCACCCCAGATCTCTTTAATACGAAGTCTCCAAAAACCTTATAAGCAAAATCTCAAATTATTTTCCCAGAGCCCATTTTTGCTGTTGTTCATCTTGCATATATTTTAAGTCATCTTAAATGTTCCTCTGAATAAGACAGCATACAAACAGTATTCATCCTAGTGGGTCCTGTTAAAATTTAAGGAAAGAACCAGCCCTTCACCATGCACATCCCTCAGAGTAACACGTAATTTCAATCAACTGCCCTAAAAACGGAACCCGCCTGTGGGCAGCTTGGAGCCAGCCCCCACCCCAAGGGGGCATCTACCCTTAAGTGCTTCTGTGGGTCAAGGCGCTGCTAAGAGGTGCACGGGTATACGGACCCCAGGACGTCCATCTTCACCCTCCCGGCTTCCTCTTTCCGGGAAGGCCATTTCCCTGCCGAGCCCGGGTCTGGTGACACCTTACTCTAGAGCCAGCTCCAGGGTCTTTATTGGCAAAAATGACTAACGGCAGGACTGGGTCTGTGTGGTGTTCCCATCCAGTCAGTGGAGAAGGGCCTTGTGTTTTTTAAAACAATTGTGTCTTTGCAACTCACTTTTCTTTCACAGTCTCGAGTTTGAAGATGTGCACAGTCTCAGTGTTGCTGGATGCGGAGAGGAACATGCTGTCCATGCTGAAGGCCAAGGAGCAGATGCTCACGCACCTGCGGGCGAGCGGAAGGGGGCTGGAGTTACGTGGTCGCCCACAAACCCTGGTGCTGGTGATTAGCAACCTTTCTCCAGGGACTTTAAAATGTCAGAGAAGAAAAGTTCCCAGAACAGGCAGATTTGGGTCTACTGGTATCTTTCTTATTCCTCTCCAGACATCTTTTCTTTTCTTTCTCTCTTTTAAGATTTTATTTATTTGAGAGTGAGAGCACGAGAAGGGGGGAGGGGCAGAGGGAGAGGGAGAAGCAGGCTCCCCGCTGAGCAGGGAGCCCAACACAGGGCGCGATCCCAGGACCCCGAGATCACAACCCGAGCTGAAGGCAGACGCTCAACTAACTGAGCCACCCAGGCGCCCCTCCAGACAGCTTTCCAAAAATTTTTCTAAAGAAAGGGAAATGTTTTAAAGGTAATACCAAGTTAAGAGCAATTCTTTAATATTTTCTTAGCCAATTTTCTTTGAAATTCCAAATAACAAAGGAAATCAGAGCTTCATTACACCATTTTTAGCTGAATTAGGCTGGATTTACAGCACCAAGGTTAGTAAAAGAAAATCCAATAATTAAGTTACAGCAATTCTTAACGTGCAAGGAAACTGACAACCTTGGTAATGTTTAAGAATAAAGCAAAATTTTCAACATGCTAAGATTCTACAGTTGATCTTAAAAGTCACTGTAAAAATCCCAAAGCCTCCAATAAATGTGCATTTCCTCACAGCCCTACAAGGACAAGGCACGTCTCGCCCTGAGGGCTCGTACAAAGCTCTGGTGATCAGTCAGGGAGGCTTCCTGCTCTGCCGGCGCTCACAGGGAGGCGGGGTGCGCACGGTGAAGGCGCCGCAAGCCAAGGCATGCGGGCAGTAAAGGGGCCGAGCTGGAGGAGCGCGGGGGCGGGGGGGGGTTCCACGACAGGGTCGGGGGGCCTTCCCGAGGCACAGACACTCGACACAGACGTCAGGGGCTCAGGAGTCGGCCCGGGCCCGGGCGCTGACGCCAGCACAGGAGACCCCGTGGACACAGCACTCCTCGGCGGAACCACTGTTCCGTGTGGCAGGAGTTGGGAGCGACAGGGAGACAGAGCTGAGAAAGCAGAGTGCGGGAGGCCGGGCTCCGAGCCCAGGGCTGAGGGGTCTGGAGTTAGCCCCACCAGCGTGAGGTGGGCCCTGGAGGCTCCACACGGGGTCTGCTGACTTGCGGACACCCTCAAAGGGCAACCGGGGCCACGGTCTGAAGAACGGACCAAAGGGGCCAAGAGCAGAGACCAAGGCACACGAGAGGTCAGACGGTGGCGATCCAACCCGGGCGGGCAGGGGCGCCGGGGAGATGGGGGTGGGTGGGACTGGCCCGGGGCAGCGACGCCCCTCCCTAACTGGAAGGGAGAAGGGCCAGTGCCGAGCCCCTCTGACCCAGGGACCCGGTCGGTGACAGCGGCAGCGTCTACCAATAAGGCACGTGAGCGACGATGGGCACATTCTGGCTGGTCGCTCAGAAAGCACCTGGGCTACACACACAGGCGAGGAGCAGCAGCAGCCAGACAACACGGGGCAGGGGCCTGTGGGACTGCACAGGGTGGGATGAACGAGGCTCCAGGGCAGAAGTGAGATAACGAGAGGAGGAAGCGGAGCAGGAACAAAAGATGACAAATCTAGAATGGCGTGGTGTAAGGAAAACCAAAGGAAAAAGGGAAAGAAACACAGGAGGCAGTGATGGGGAGGGGCCGGGGCACAGGAGCTAGGACCCTAAAGCCCGCATGTGCCGTCTGTGGGAAGGACCCCGCGGACGAGAGGGAGCGGTGACACAGTGCGAGGTCCCCAGAGGAGGGGGCAGTTCTGGAACACCTCCTGGCCCAGCGCCCGCCCTGAGGTGGGTACTCTCAGTTGGCCCCCTGGAATGGGGACCAGACCTCCGGAGCCAGTCCTGCGGCAGAGGATCCAGGCCTAAGCAGGATGGACGTTCCTTTGTCCGGAGCTGGCGTCAAGGAAGGGAGGTGTGCAGACGGACCGGGAAGTAAGTGGTGACAGGGTGGAGGGGAGCTGGGGGCAGGTTTTCAGGGCAGAGAAGCAGGACAGGAGCATGCTGGCCAGGTCAGGAAGTCACTGGCCTGCCACCTCGGACCAGGCGGAGGAAGCCACGCGGCCCCACAGGCCACTTCTTCCTGATTCCCGGGCTGCCCGGCCATCGCCCTCCGTTCAGGTGGGATCACAGACAAAGGAAAACCAGTTCGCTTTATAAAAACGTTCCTTTACCCCTCAGGAGGACTCCAAAGCCTCCCCTCACCACCCAGGTGGGTTGAAAGCACTTATGCATTTAAATGGGGTTCCCAGGGCCGCTCTAAGTCTCCACTTGTTGATCCAGAGAAAACAGAACTGAAGTCCAAATGTTAGCTCCAGATCAATTCCGAAAACTTACATATCTTACCTCTTAACTCCTCTCCGGAACTCAAAGAGTTTTTGTCCCTCTGGAATGGAGAATACCCTAATCACGGTCCCCTGTGACAGGTGGAAAAAGAAAGAAAAAAGACTGTAGCCGAGGAAACCCAGCCTGTGTCTCCTCCTCAGACTCTGAAGGAAACAAGAGAGGGAAACACATGTTCCCGGCTCCCACCCCCGACTGCGTATTTCCTCTGTTCTGTAGATACAGCCCCCACCAGGACTCAGTGCTTCTCCCAAACACCAACAGCCTTGACGTCACACGTACAACAGCTCTAGTTATTTCTAAGTCCCGTGACGTTTCACCTCACACACACCATCTGCTCGTCGGGAGGCACCACCTAACTCAGCTGAGGTCTGAGAGGTCTGCGGCCCCCCCACATCCTTCCTTGTACTTCAGGCTGAGTTACTGATCAGGGGGGCTTCCGGGACCGGGCAGAGGAGTCTATGAGTGAGCAGATGAGCTGCTGCCCTTCCCGGCACAGAGGTGAGGCACTCTGGAGATGCCAGAGTCCCTGCTGCGCCCCCCAGTCCTGCCTCCCCCAAAGTAACAGGGCCTTTGTGGCTGGAGAGACAGGACTTGGGACATCTGGGAGAGTAAGAGAGAACAGCCAAGAAAGTGAACACAAATGGGACTTTCAACATCGAAATGTTAAAAGAATACTAGCAAGCTACGGTAATAAAATAGCACAACAAGAAAGAGACTCCTAGAACAAAATGGAAAACCTGAAAACAGGCAGTATTTCAAATTCGCGGGGCAGGAACACGTAACCTGACATATTTTGGAAGGTTCAAACTGTTTAGTGTAAAAACTGTTAATAATATCAGACATACACTATAAACAACCTAATTATAGAACACCAGAAACTTTCTTTAAAATGTTATTTAAAAGGGACGCTAGGGTGGCTAAGTTCTTAAGTGTTCAACTCTTGATTTCGGCTCAGGTCATGATCTCAGGGTCGTGGGACGGAGTCCCGAGTCAGGCTCCATGCTCAGCAGGAGGACCACCCCCCGCCCCGCCCCTCACCTGCGTGCGGGCACACACTCTCTCTTTCGCTCTCTAAAATAAATCTTTAAAATAAAATGTTTTTTAAAGACAATGATTCTCTCTGGATAAACGGATACCAAATGAGTTTCTAATTCTTGAGAACCAGAAGGATAAAACAGCACAGTCACATACCAAAATAACCACAGTGAAGATTTGATCCTTTGTAGTCTCAACTTTCTGATTTAGAGACTTTTTTTACTGGCTTATCTAGTGCATAACATTAATTAGCAAGGGCTGCTGGTCCCAACCTGTTGCGCTCCCCGAAAGCAGCACTAAGCACATAGCTAGGCCCGGCCCCAGCACCCAGCAGGATGGGGGAGGCCACGGGGGGTTAAAAGCAAATCAAGAGATTGCTCTTCCTAGCCCAGAAAAAAAAATCCTTCTATTCCTAATGGCCTTGAGATTCCACAAAGTGCTTTAGAGAGCTTCCAGGACCTAATGCAAACTACAGAGCTGAGACTATTAACCAAGGCGTATCAGGATCTCACGGCCACTTTGGTAGAAACGGACAAGGCGGAAGCGTCATCAGCCAGCGGCATTTAGAAGCAAAGTCAGGCTCGGAGTCCGAGCCTCGGTCGCTGCCCAACTTGGTGACTGAGCAAATCATTTAATGTCTCTAAGGCCCTGATATGAAATGAGAAAGTGTTGGGCGCCTGGGTGGCTCAGTTGGTTAAGCGACTGCCTTCGGCTCAGGTCATGATCCTGGAGTCCCTGGATCGAGTCCCGCATCGGGCTCCCTGCTCGGCAGGGAGCCTGCTTCTCCCTCTGACCCTCCCCCCTCTCATGTGCTCTCTCTCTCTCTCATTCTGTCTCAAATAAATAAATAAAATCTTTAAAAAAAAAAAAAAAGAAATGAGAAAGTGTTGACCTTGCTGAGGGGAAGGAATGGGGTCGTGAATACAAAGGATCTGTATTCCCGAGGACTAAGTGATCACAGACAGCAGCACCGTTCTTACAGAAACTCGGACGACAGGCAAGCACAGAGACCCACACCGGAAAGCTGGAGTGAGGGGACTTTTCTCAGATCTTGTTTGGTTGGCTGGGCCAAGGGGAGAGGCAACCAGAGGGAGGCTACTGTAGGTGTTTTTTTAGTGAGAAAGCATCAAAGCAAAACTAGGCAACTGAAAAGCCGGTACTGGTGTCTGGCGGGGAGGAACAAGCCAGAACAAATGAGATTGTCAAGAGCGAGGCCAGAGGGCGGGGATTATCGAGATGAGAAGAGCAGCAAAGGAACAAGATGTAGCAGCCACACCAGGAAGAGAGCGAGGACCCTTTGCTGTCATGGAAGCTGGAGGGAAGGCCAAAGTCACTCTGTCCTATGTGGAGAGAACTTTAAAAAGACCACATCCTTTTAACCCAGAAAGTCTGCCCATTGGACTCTCTCTTTCTTTTGTTGGGGGGAGGGGTAGGGGGAGAGAGAGGATCTTAAGCAGGCTCCTTGCCCAGTATGGAGCCCGACATGGAGCTTGATCTCACGACCGAGATCATGACTTGAGCCGAAATCAGAGTCAGATGTTTAACCAACTGAGCCGAGGCACCCACTCACTGGAATCTCTTAAGTGAATAAGGATGCAGAAAAAAGAGATTTTTATGTAAGAATTATCTATATTCAAAATGTTATTATATTCCAAATATTATTATATTATTGCAATCTAATTAGGAACAATATAAACGTCCCCAAAGGGCAACGGTCAAGTAAACCACGACTGAACACTGTACGGCCATTAGAAGTGTTTTTTAACTTTGAGAAATCTATTATCATGCACAGTGAAAGGGAATGGTAAATTACACGTATGGTATGATCACAATTTTGTTAAGTAACAGAAAAAGAAGGAAGGGAAACACACGGAAATGTGTTCACGCCGCCCTGGCCGGAAGTACGTCCGCAGCACGGCACCGCTAGTGCGTCCCCGAGCAGCACACGGCCGGGGCTGCCGCTGACACACGCACGCCTCCTCTGCACGACTCTGCGCCCGCCCCGAACCCGGCGCTCTGGCGGGGAGCTACGTGTGCTTCTCCGGGGGCCGGTGGGCACAAACCCGCTTGGTGCCCGGGCTGTGCGAGCGGAAGCGCGCCGAAGCCCCGAGCCAGTTTCCTACCAGGCCACCGCAGACGCACCTTCTCCGAGGCAGTGGCGAGCTTGGTTCCGCTCGAGTCAAACGCCAGCGCGGCCAAAGGACTGTCGTGCGCCGGGATCATGTTCGCAGCTCTCTGGAAGGCAAAACCAATGTGATGTGGCCGCCACGCGGCGAGACCACACCCCACGCCGCCCCTGGTCATCAGGCTGAAGTGCCAAGTGGCTGTGACTAAAACCCCATCCCAGTCAATACGAGAACCACATGCGCCGGAATTACTGGGGGAGGGGCCCGAGGAAATGCTGCTCGGAACCTTCCAGAAAGCCAAGCCCTGGATCCATGAAGTCTCTAGAGCTCTCTCCATTCCTCCAAGCAGCCACACTGCCGGGAGCTCTGCGCCGTGGCAGCACGGGCAGAAATCTGCAGGCAGAGGTCGCCCAGACCTGCTCTGCCAGTAAGAAGGTGGCAGTGAAACCTGCCTCGCCGAGCCAAGGCAAGGCGGACGCCAGTGGCGCCATGTGCTGGTTGCAGAGAGCGGGGACCCCGGAGCAGAAGCAGCCTCACCAAGTTCATGGTGTCGAAGACCTGCACCTCTCCGATGGTGGCGCTGCCTGGGTATGCCAGGTAGCCGTTGTCGTTGTGTATGGACAGCGCACACAGGCCTGTGGTAACACAAGGAGGCAAACACGGAGAGTCGGGTCCAGACGGGCTCCCGTTTAGTTGCTACACCCAAGTGAGCATCTGCCCAACAGAGACTGGACTAAGCGAAGGGGCTCAGACACGGCCTTGGGAGCTGCTGTGCTGGTCCGTCTCAAGTGCCACACCCCCAAACCACCTCCTCAGGGAACAGGAGGTTATAAAAACAGGCTGAAGGCCGTGGTGGGAACTGATCAGCAGCCTCAGAACTGGAAGCTGACGAAACCAATGATTATGTGATCACTAGACCAGCAGCAGAAGGAAGGTAGCTTGCTTGGTTTAAGATCAATACTTTCAAAAGCTATCCCGGTGGAACCTACAAGGAGAAAATAGCTAATCTTTAAAACGTAGAATCAGAAAAGTGGATGTTTTTCCCACAGTGAGCTTACCTGCAGGGTTGGGAGGGGTCTCCCTGATCGTGTGCAGGACTTTCATGTCCCGAATGTTGTGTATATAGAGAGACTCCTCCAGGCATACTATTAGCCGCTAGGAAAGAGAGAAGAAATAGAAAACCAAACATCAAGAGCCAATACGATCCTTGCTCCCATCTTTACTTAATCGACTCCTGGCCGAAGACGCCCCTGGTTCCTTCCAGAACACCAGGGAGACTGGACACGCGTGGCCCCGTGGACGCTGGCCGTGACCAGGCCGCTTTCCTGCAGCACCATGTGCCTCATCTACCCACCCAGTAGTGTCCACACCAGCTGCGTCTGCCCCCACAACCACTCCTGCCAACTGTACCAGGCCCTCCAACCACGCGATTGAGTGCACGACTGTGGAAACTGGTCAACTATAGCTAAGAAAGGTACGGTTTGTGTTTTCAGTTTCTTTGTTCACCCTCCCCTCATGAAAATCAGAGCAAGTGCCTTGGACGCGTCTGGTAAAGGTCAGTTGCTTTCAAAAACCCATGTTGAACGAAGCATCGCAAGATGAAAATAAAAGCCTAGGGGTTTCTGAAGTCTCAAAACTCACGCTGTGCTCGCGTTACTTGCAGGTGTCTAAGTTCGCACCCCACTTTAAAGAGGAACGTACTCGTAGCTGATGCACCAAGGGGATGGTTCATGCAGGAAAGACAACTTGGCGTGCGTGCAGCGCCACGTTAGTTGGTGCGTGAATGTACACGTGTATGTTTTACGTTTAAAGAATGTTCAACATGTTATGCCTTATAACTTCCCATTGTAACCATGTCCTTCAGTTCACAGAGCAATCCCAGCAGGCCTCCACCGCAACCATCTACCCAGCCAGCTCACCGCGGACCACCGCCCACCCCACCCCCGCCCCACCGTGGTGACGTGCGTCTCACATCCACCAACTTCATTAGCTTTCCCCGTGTGGAACATGCGCTTGCCACAGAAAAGCTGAAGGATCTTCGGGGCGCTGTTACATTTTGTGGGGAAGCGGAAGCCATGAGGTGCTCTCATGAAATAAACTCAAGTGCTAGCCACCAAGTTCGTACTCTGCGCCAGACATTCTTGTGAGTTTGGGGAAGATAAAAAAGAGGAGTAAGTCTTTCATCTTAAAAGTAAAGTTTAGGGGCGCCTGGGGGGCTCAGTCGTTAGGCGTCTGCCTTCGGCTCAGGTCATGATCCCAGGGTCCTGGGATCGAGCCCCACATCGGGCTCCCTGCCCCGCGGGAAGCCTGCTTCTCCCTCTCCCACTCCCCCTGCTTGTGTTCCCTCTCTCGCAGTGTCTCTCTGTCAAATAAATAAATAAGATCTTAAAAAAAAAAAAAAAAGATAGATCTTATTAAAAAAGAAAGTAAAGTTTAAAAGAGAAATAAGAAGAAAACAGGAAAATGATGCCAGCAGACTTTTTCAAAGTAACACCTATAAAAGCGAGAGAAGGTGAACAAGCCATGACACAGCTCTATGGATGAGCATACGGTATACAGAGAAATGCTACGGCTCGTGTCTCGATGGATGAGGAAAACAGCCTGGCGGAGAGCAAGGGACGGCGTGCTTTGAGCAAACTGTTGAGAAAACAGAGTTGAGTCGGGGAGGCGGTGTGAGGTGAGCAGTGCCGGGGCCAAGGGCTGGGGGACCAGGACTGTCAGCTTTCCTAGACCACTTCAGGAAACTGCGATGGCAGTGACAGCCAAGGGCCACACTGAGCAGTGAGACATGGACAGAGCACCTGGCAGTCTGGGTCAAGTGTCACTCACCTGCCTGTTCAGCTTCACGGCCAGGATGGTATTCGAGTAGCTGTAGTTGCAGATCTCGGTTCCTTTCTTAAAGTGGCAAACTTTGAGCTTCCTGGGAGCTTTGAGGCTGACGATCGCCACTAAGCTGCTTGAAAACAATCTTTCCACAATGCACACATCTTCAGTATCAGCTGAAAGAAAAAACATATGTATGTATTCACGTCAACAGGTGCAATCCGCTCACACACACAAATGCATTTCAAGTAAACACACACGTCTAGCAGAGCACCACGGGCTTACACAGTGGTTGCCTGGTGATGGGACCGGGCTGTGGGGACGGTCCCAGAACACGGCAGTGTGGAAGTCAGCTTGTGGGCAGACAGACTGGGGCTACACTCACCGCTTACGAGCCGCGGACAGACTGCTCACCGCGTCTCCCTGCTCCCCCTCCTCATTCCTCTCTCACATCATCCTGCTCACTGGGTGGCTCCTTATACACACACCCTGTAATGTGAGCTCCATGAGGAATGAGGCCTCATTTCCCTGCCGGCACCTGAGGTCCTGGCCCTTTCCTGACAAAGCACAGGCCCCAGGTAATCTCTACATGACTTGATCTTTCCATGTCTTGTCTTCCTCATACGTAAAATGGGGATCACAGCTTCTCTCCGTTACTGTTAGGAGGGGTTGCAGATACTGGCCCCTAGCCAGCACTCTACACCCGTTACCTCCCTGCTCCCCAAGTGGGGACACCCCTATTCATAGGATGGCGAGTTAAAAACGAGTGCACAGAGCATCCTGCACAGAAATAACAGATAGAACAGACCCTCCATAGAGTTACCTCACACCCACCCCACCTCCAGTAAATGCCACATGTCCCCAGTCTTTATTTTTGCCCTTGTTTTAGTAGTAAATACCTGGTAAGTTCAGATCTAGAAGCAAAGAAAAGACTGGATTGTAGAAAAATCATCACAGAGGCAACAATCCACGTTACTTCCGCACGCGGCCTGTCTCTGCCATCGCAAGTACGCACACACCCGTTCCTCAACCCAACAGTGACCTGAGGCCGCACCCAATCTCCCGGGACCGGAGCGGGGCACACAGAACACAGACGACCAGACAGGTCCAGCCCAGGGGACCTGGAAGTTCTGACTATCTGAAGCCTCAGCAATGTGTCCACTGTAAATCAGATGCCCTAACGTGAAAACTCACACAAAAGATACAAAGTTACTCAAAAGGATTCCTTTCCGTTAGCTCTGCTGCTGGATTTAAATGGTGTAACAAAGACACGCTTAAGTTAGGTTAGAAACCCAACTACTAGAGAAAATGAAAGAACAAGCTCCAAGGGACCTTTTATTAAGACAAAACTATTTCTAGGGGCGCCTGCGTGGCTCAGCCGGTTGAGCGCCCGACTCTTGGTTTCGGCTCACGTCATGATCTCAGGGTCCTGGGATCAAGGCCCGCACTGGGCTCCGCGCTCAGTGAGGAGTCGGCTTGAGGTTCTCCCTCTCCCTCTGCCCCTCCCCCCGCTTGCTCTCTCTCTAAAATAAATAAATCTTTAAAAAAGAGAGAGAGAAACTATTTCTAGGAAAATGCCTGGTATCAGTCGTTTCCATATAGATGTGATGGACTGATGTGCTCAGCACGACGAGGTGCTCGCACGCTGGGTGGTAGCCAGAGTCATGTATGTACAAAGTGACCTAATACGTGCCTGTGGGGAAAAACTACAGGATTTTGCTGTTACTTAGAATGGAATAGGCAGTGAAATCAAGGGTCTGATTCACAGTCACTTTCACACAAAACACAAGTTCCCCTTCCCTCAGCAGCAGGCTAACCTTGACGCAAACAGAGCAGGTGTCTGCAGCTCCCAGCCTGGCAGCATCTCAGAAAGCGGCCAGTCCCTTCTAGGACCTGACTCTCAGCTGCAGGGCCGAATCACGGGAGGTCCTGCTGCCACACTCAGGCAGGACGTGTGCTCCTTCTTTACTGATGAGCAGGTCTCTAGCCTTCGCAATGCCGTCTGGCACACGGCAGAGCTCAATCGCCAGGGTGACCAAACTCAGATGAGCCCGATCCGAAGCCAGAAAGTTGATCGTGTGCAGTGAGAATGTCCTTCAGGGCCCAATACTTGCTTTCTCTGACTAGCGGCCCCCGGAAACTGGCGGGGATACCACATTACGACCAGAAGCTGCTGGGAGGGCTCCTGGTCGCCACACTTGGCTGGGCGAGGTGGCTGGCTGTTTAGGCCCAGGGGCCGAGGGCACTTCCTCCATCCCTGTCCCAGGTCTCCCTCTTCAGGATTTAATGACTGTTTGGGATGCTCTTAATCAATCACTTTCTCTGCTTCTCATTCTGGCAGTTATCACATTACCACTGGGCAATCAGTGGTGTCCCTGGCCAAGGCAGGCTGAACCCCAGGTCTGGCACCGCCTGGCTCCAGAGTAGCTGGTTATCAGTTTGTCGAATGATTGAAAATAGACCTAGGATTAGATTCTGGGTTACTTCCCAAACTTTTCAAAATACGATTAAACAAAACACAATAATCTCTTGACTAAGGTCCCATCTAAAAAGTGGGCTAATGCTACCCACGATATTTGTGTCAGTGGTGAAGGAGTACCACGCTCTCGGGTGGTAAAGTCCAACTGTGCTCGTTCTAGCATGAGCACTGGGCAAGCGCCGCAGTGCCACGGTCCTCAGCACGTCGGGGGTGTGACGGGGACCGAGAGAGGCAGGCCCCTCGTGGGAATCAGACTGCAGTCCTGACTCTCCTGTTCACTAGCTTCAAGACCCGGTACCCATTTCCTCAGTGGTGAAACAAGAGCTGGAGCCTCAGCGTTATTCACGGTGGGACTGGGAGACAGTGAAGAGAGGCTGGCCTATGGGACACTGATTTCTTATAAAGTAAGTAAATATTTAAATTCACTGCCCTCTAAGTTAAATCAGCGGTGAAAACAACTTATTCCCAAATACAGTCGATCCCTCATTATTCAGATTCTCTATCTGTAAATTTGCCTGGTTGCTGAAGTGTATTTGTAAGCCCCCAAACTAGTACTTGTGGGGCTTCTACAGTCTTCCGTGGACACTCACAAAGCAGTAAAAAAATGTTGAGGTGCTGGACGGATACGTGCCCAGCTGAAGCCGGACAGGGCGGTCCACTCTGCTTTCTTGTTCTCAGCTCATCCTGTGAACAACTGTCCTTGCATGGTCTATTCTGTGCTTTCGGTCAGCGAGCTCACAGTTAACACGGCCCCCAGCCACAGCGCCGTCTGCTGCTCCCAAGGGCAAGAACGCTGCGATGTGCCTCCCGGAGAATCACGTGCATCAGATGAGCTTTGTTTAGCATGAGTTACAGCGTTGTTGCCATGAGTTCGTTGTTAATAAATCAACAATATGTATTCAAATAAGATGCCTTTAAATAGAAACACATAAAACAAGCTCATGTATTCATCACTTGATGAAAACACCGTTGACCAGAGGCTCACAGGAACCCTGGGAGCAACTCTTCAGTATTCGCTAGTTCAGAGTTCACGGCAACTTGACAGAACGGGACTGCCAGGAACAATGAGAACTGACTGTCTTTTTCTTCAAAGAATGGATTCGTACTCCTCTGTCGGACACAACCTCACTGACTTCCTTCAGCCACCGGACACAGACAATTAGGTGCTGCCCACGAGCTCCAGGCACGAGGAGGGAGCGGTGAATAAGAGCACGGCGCTGAGGCCAGGGACAGAACCAGGCCCAGGGCCCCGGGTGGCACCGAAACAGCTCAAGGTCCGGCAGAGGAGGAGGAAAGCCAGCAACGGAGACTGAGCGAGGGAGGACAGCCAGGCCCCTGTGACCCCGAAGCCGACGGAAGACGGTGTGGTAAAGAACAGCAACTTGTGCCCAGAGCGGCCGCGTCGTGGCGCGGGCACCGAAGCTACAGACGCGGATGTTAGCGGGTGACCCTGACAGATCTTGATGGAGAGGTGGAGGCAGAAGGAGCTGTGAAAGACGGGGAGAAAGTGGAGAACAACCCTGGCAGCCGGCAGAAGCCGCGTTACGAAGAGGCGAAGAAGCGCGGGGAGGGCCGGCAGCCCTTGCGCTGCTCACACGTACCGTGTGCACGGTTAGGCGGGTGTCTGTTTTCACACACACGAGCTAGCACACGTTAATGGAGCGACTGAAGACAGGACAGGTTATGAAGGAATGAACTACACAGAAACTGGAAGGTGGACCGCAACTTAATACAGGTCACACATCACACTCGATGGCCAACAACTGAAAGCTTTCTCCTCTAAGATCAGGAACAAGACACTTTTATCCACCACAGCGTTGGAAGTGCTGGTCACAGCCACGGGAAAGAAAAAGAAGCAAAAGGAGGCAAGAATATCCAATGGGGAAAAGAATCTCTTCAACAAATGGTGCTGGGAGACCTGGACAGCCACATGCAGAAGAATGAGACCGGGCCACTTTCTCACACCACACACAAAATAGATCCCAAATGGATCGAAGGCTGAAACCATAAAACTCCTCAGAGAAAACCTCTTTGACCTCAACCTTGGCAACATTTTTCTACATGTGTCTCCTCAGGGAAGGGATGGCACCGAGATAAAAAGCTGCTGAACAGTGAGGGACACCAACAAAAGAGAAAGACAACCTACAGAACAGGAGAAGGTGTGTGCGAATGCTGTATCTGATAATGGGTTAGTATCCAAAATATATAAAAAAACTTATTTGGCTCAACCAAATAATCTGATTTAAAACTGGGTAAAGGACCTGAATAAACATATTCTCAAAGAAGACATGCAGATGGCCAACAGACAAATAAGACGCTCAACGTCACGAATCATTAGTGAAATGCAAATTAAAACCACAATGAGATACCGCCTCACACGAGTCAGAATGGCTATCCTCAAAAAGAAATAACAAATGTTGGCGAGGATGTGGGGAAAAGGGAGCCCTGGTGCACTGCTGGTGGGAATGTAAATTGGTGCAGCCACTGTAGAAAATAGCATGGAAGCTCCTCAAAAAATTAAAAATGGAAACACCATATGATCCAGGAATTCTACCACTGGGTATTTACCCAAAGAAAATGAAACACTATGTCGAGAAGATGTATGCATCCCTACATTTACTGCAGCATTATTTACAACAGCCAAGATCTGGAAGCAACCCAAGTGTCCACCGACGAGTGAATCGATAAAGAAGACGTGGTACACACATACACAGGAATAGTATTCAGCCATGGAAAAAGAGTGAGCTCTTGCCATCTGCAACAACAGGGATGCACCTAGAGGGTATTCTACCAGAGATGAATACCATATGGTTTCCCTTACATGTGGAACCTAAAACCAAAAAAAAACCACCCCAGAAACAGACTCATAAATACAGAGAACAAAGTGGTGGCTGACAGAGGGAAGGGAGCTGGAAGGACGGGCAAGAATGGGTGGCGGGGAGTAGGAGAAGCTCTCGTTATGGAGTAAGTCACAGCGCAGGGAATAGTGGGTGGTGGCGCAGTTGCGCTGGACGGCGACAGATGGTGGCTGCACTTGGGGTGAGCACAGCATGCCATGAGAGTTGTGGAATCACTACGTTGTACACCTGAAACTAACGGAATGTTGTGTGTCAACCATCGTTCAGTTAAAGAAAAAAAAGGTAGGTAGGTAGATAGATAAAAAGATAGATAGATACAAACCATTGTCCATCCTGCCACACGAGTGGCAGTTTCTTCCCTAGTGTGGAGAGAAAAATCTGTCCCGGTTTTCCAGTAGACTGCCTGATGTAATCTCCCTGGGATCTGAAAAGAGCTCAATCAACCTCGTGCAGAGCAATGCCAGTCATGGGATTCTAACAAAAATGGTCCTCATGCCTCTCCATGTGACCAAGTGTTTTCTAGAAGGCCTTAAAACGGGGGAGGGGGCACATCCACATTGGAAAGGAAGAAGTAAAACTATCACTCTTTACCGATCACATGATACTATAAGACGTAAAACCCTAAAGACTCCAACAAAAAACTATCAGAACTTACAAATGAATTCAGTAATCACAAATGACAAAATTAACATATAGAAATCAGTTGTGTTTCTACACACTAATAATGAGCTATCAGAAAAAGAAATTAAGAAAATAATCCCGTTTACAATTGCATTAAGAGAATATCAAAATACCTAGGAATAAATTTAACCAAGGTGGTGAAAGACATGTACTCTGAAAATTGTAAGACACAATGACAGAAACTGGAAAAGACACAAATAAATGGAAAGATATTCCATGTTCACAGACTGGAAGAATTAATATTGTTAAAATGCTCATACTACCCAACGCAATCTAGAGATTCAACACAATCCCTATCAAAATACCAAAGGCATTTTCACAGAATTAGAAAAAAGAATCCTAAAATTTGTATGGAACCACAAAAGATTCCAAACAGCCAAAGCAATCTTCAGAAAGAACAACTAGGCTGGAATTATGCTCTCTGATTTCAAACTACACTATGAAACTACAGGAACCAAAACAGTATGGTCCTGGCGCAAAACAGACACAGAGACCAACAGAACAGAGAGCCCAGAAGAAACCTCACACACACATGGTCAGCCGATCTACGTCAAAGGAGGCAAGAATATACAATGGGGAAAAGACGGTCCTTCAAAACATGGTGCTGGGAAAACTGGACCACTTTCTCACACCATACACAAAAAAATTAAAAATGGACTAAAGACCTAAATGTGAGACCTGAAGCCATGAAACTCCCAGAAGACACCACAGGCAGTAGCTCTTTGACATTGGTTTTAGCAACATTTTTCTGGACCAGTCTCCTCAAGCAAGGGAAACAAAAGTCAAAATAAACAAATGGGATTATATGAAACTAAAATGCTTTTGCACAGCAAAGGAAACCATCAGCAAAATGAAAAGGCTACCTACTAAATGGGAGAAGGTATTTGCAGATCATATATTAGATAACAGGTTAATATGCAAAATATATTTAAAAAAAAACTTATACAACTCAACACCAAAAAACCAAATACCCCAATTAAAAAATGGGCGGGGGACTAGGATAGACATTTTTCCAAAGACATACAGATGGCCAACAGGAAGATGAAAAGACGCTCAACATTACTAATCATCACAATATGACAAGTGTTGGCAAGGGTGTGGAAAAAAGGGAACCTTCGTACACTGCTGGTGGGAATGTAAATCAGTGCATCCACTATGGAAAGTAGGGAGGTTCCTGAAAAAATAATAGAACTACCAGGGGCACCTTAGTGGCTCAGTCGGTTAAGCATCTGACTCGATTTTGGCTAGGTCATGATCTCAGGGTCAGGGGATCGAGCCCCTAGTCCGCTCGTGCTCAGCGGGAGCCTTGAGATTCTTTCTCTCCCTCTCCCTCTGTCCCCCCTGCTATCTGTAAATAAATAAATAAAATCTTAAAAAACCCACAATGAGTTATCACTAAAAAAACATCAAAATGGCTAAAATTAAAAAGATTAGTAACACCAAACATTGATGAGGATGCAGGGCCAGGCTCTCATACAGCACTGGTGGGAATACAAAACGGGATAGCCTCTTAGAGGAGAATCTAGACGTTTCTCATAAGACAGAACACACTTTGCACTCCTAGATATTTACTTAAGATAAATGAAAACACGTTCACAGAAAGATTTGTACAAGAATGTTCATAACAACTATACTCATGACAGCTAAAAATGGAAAAAGTGCAGATGTTCATCAATAGAAGGATGGACAAACTCATGTATTTATATAGTGGGCAACTGAGACATGCAAGAATGTGGGCAAACCTCAGAAACACTACGCTGAGTGAAAGAAATCTTACCCGAAGAGCACATGCTGCATTTACATGATGTTCTATTACAGGCAAAACTAATCTATAGCAGGAAATACCCAGAACCCTCCTTGCCTCTTAGAAGGTGAACGGGAGTGGGGCGCCTGGGTGGCTCAGTTGTTAAGGTCTGCCTTCGGCTCAGGTCATGATCCCGGGGTCCTGGGATCGAGCCCCGCATTGGGCTCCCTGCTCTGTGGGAAGCCTGCTTCTCCCTCTCCCACTGCCCCCCTGCTTGTGTTCCCTCTCTCACTGTGTCTCTGTCAAATAAAATCTTTAAAAAAAAAAATTAAAAAAAAAAAAAAAAAAAAAAGAAGGTGAACGGGAGCTGGAATTGATTGGGGGGGGGGTAGGAGGGAACTTTCTGGGGTGATGGTAAACCCTGATAGGAGATGCAGGAGTTGTCAAAACACAGAACGTCTACTCAAGATTTATACTCCATTGTATGTCAGTATCACCTCAAAATAAACAAACGCACCCTGAACTCTCGTGAGTAACCTCTATGGCGCAGTATTCAAGGACGTATGTACCGATGCCAGCACGCCCCGGGACACGCACACAAAGGACGGGTCGGCGGACGGACGACGTGTGACAGGATGACTACAGTAAAGGGTTAACAGCAGACCCTAAGGTGGACATATGGGTGCACTGCAAAGTGCTTTCAACTTCTCTGTGTTTGAAAATGTCCATTAACAAAATGGTGGGAAGAGGACAGGATGTGTTATTCATCTGCTTAAATCCAAGTGTAGAAAAAGTGAACAACTAGTGGGTTGGGGTGTTGGCTTATTTTTTTCTACCAACTACAAATTTGAAAAATTTTTTGAAATTTTAATAGAGAAAAAAATGCAGATGTGATTTTAGAATTTTTTTAAATGGGGGGATGTGGGAGGCCATAAAGCCATTTTTAACTGCAAATACTCACAAAAGAGAACAGTATAATGAACCTCCTATATCCATCACTTTGAACAAATTTATCTTTCTGCCATTTAGCTTCAACTATGTTTTTTTTTTTTTTTGAAGTTTCGAAAAGAGGCTATTATCTTTTTTTTTTAAGATTTTATGTATTTATTTGACAGAGACACAGCGAGAGAGGGAACACAAGCAGGGGGAGTGGGAGAGGGAGACGCAGACTTCCCGCTGAGCAGGGAGCCCGATGCGGGGCTCGATCCCAGGACTCTGGGATCATGACCTGAGCTGAAGGCAGACGCTTAACGACTGAGCCACCCAGGCACCCCGAGGCTATTATCTTGACATTTCATCCCTAAATACTTCGGTAGGCCCCTCTAAATAACTAAGGACATGGGAAAACCATCTTTTCCAGCCTATGAATACAAATGAAAGATCTCATAACATCAAAATAAATTCCGGGTGGATTGAGTATTTAATGTAAAATACGATACCAAAGAACTGAAGACGTCATTGGAGAATGTTTTACACACCCCTGAAATAGGAAACGCCCTTCTGCTGCTCCAAAAAGCATGGAAGCCTTGGAAGAGCAGACAAATACATCTGAATAGACAAAAACTCAAGACTTCAACCCAGCAAAAAGACCATAAACAAGGTCAAAAAGCAAACAATCCAGGAGAAATATTTGCAACTCACAACAAATGGCTAATTTGCTTTAAATCAAATTTATTATTTATTTTATTATCAGACAAATAGTCCAATAGAAAAGGAGGCAAAGGAACAGTTAAAAAACAAGCAGTTAAAAAAAAAAAAAAGCAAATGACCACATGAAAAAAAGAGTTCCATTTCAGGTATGATTTAAGAAATGTAAAGGCAAATAAATGTACTTTTTATCTCAGACTCATAGTATTAAATGTTTGCTAACGCCTAGTGTTGTAGTACATGAGAATACAGGCACTCAGACCCTGTTAATAAGAACCTTTTTAAGGGCAACTTGGCAGTATCTATCCATTTACACGTTTTCCTGTTGATTCCGTCTCCCCAGCTCCAGGAGTCTATACAAGGGGGCCAAAGGAAGATCTCACCCAGCAATTCCACTCCGACAGGCGTCTCTCTCCTCAAGAGACATGAAAACACACGTCCACACAAATGCTCACAGCAGCACCATTTACAACAGCCCCAAAGTAGAAACGACCCGAGTGTCCCTCAACAAAACGTGGTGTGTCCGAGGAAGGGGATATTACTGAGCAATAAAAGAAATGAAGTGCTGAGACATGCTCCCACGTGGATGAACCTTGAGAACACTCGAAGCAAAGAAGCCAGCCGCATCTGATTCCATTTATCTGAGCCGCCCAGAGCGGCCGACGCGCAGGGGCAGAAAGCAGATGGGGGCTGCGAGGGAGGTGGCCGGTGGCTACTGAGGGACTCAGGGTTTCTTTTGGGGATAAACAGGTCTTCAAATTAGATTATGGTATGTTGTACAACTTAGGAAATATACTAAAACCCGCTGACTTGTACACTTTAAACCAGTGATTTTTACAGCATATAAATTACATCTCGAGAAAGCTGCTGAACCGCACAGACTGTCGCAGAACTGGAATTCTGGCCAATGTGTTAAGATATGAGGTAAGAAGTGTAGGGCAGCAGGGGCGGAGGGTGGACGTGGGTTGTCGGGCGGAGCCTCCTGGCAGGGGCAGACGGAGGGGGGGTCTTCTTGGAGACTCCGGCGCCCCGAGGCCTAGAACCCTCCCGCGGGCTTCGGGGTCTCTGAAACCACCACAAGTCTCATCAGACGTCCAAAGGAGCCAGGAACCAGGAAAAGGCCAAGGCCCTCGTGTAAAGGGCAGATGAATCGGGTGACCCTGCAGCTAACCTGTTTCTGTCACCACTTGGGAAGCGGTTAACAACACACGAGGACCGGCTGCAGAGCGCCTTTCTGTCCAGCACCAAGTGCCTCCACCATTTCAGGAGCACACCTTCATAACGCGACCTATCTCCGCGCTATCGGGGGTTTAGGCCTGTTAATTTTCTACTGCAGGATTTCAAGGAGCTCTTTAACATTCTTACACGACACCTCACTCCCAAGAGCACCCCTGCATTATGCGCGGTCACTTCCCACTAAACCCAGGCACACCCAGCGTGGCCCTCCCACGAAACTAGGGTGCACGAGGCATCAGGCCAGTAACCCAAGGGCCCCGCCACCCAATGAAAGCAGGAGAAAGAAGGCTAAACGTCTGTGATTATTCAAGGTGGCCTGTCACGGAGGCTCGGGCCCCGCTAAACACTCACTCGACCCACCCCTGAGGAAGTCTGAACATAAACCTCAGTGACCTCAAGTGTCACTCAAAGCTTGGCCTTCAAGGCCCATTCTAGGAGGCCCGGCCACAGTTTCCGACAAATGTTCTTCCCAGAGATTACCTATCCAAGACTTTATTTAAGAAACGAATTACTTGATTTAAAAAAGAATGCTGTTTTGCTTCTGCGGGTGCTGCTCAGAGCTGACGAGGACAAACTTCTAGAGCGCTGAGGGAAGAAACCAGGAAGTAAGAGACAGGACACACATCCAAGGAGGCGCGTCTGCCGGCTGCCCGCAGCTCTACAGAGGCAAGAGCCCGATCTTCCTCACGACGGATTCAGGCAGAGAAAGGCCACTGGATTTCTCCCCCCAAGGTCCAAAACCACGTAGCTCACGGAAATGAAGAGTCCAACCAGGGCTGTCTGTCAAATCAGAACAATCTCAAAAGCACCATTTCCCAGACCTTCAGATGCAGATGACAGCCTGCAGGGTCAACGACGGCGGGTTTTCAGGTGGAAGGTGCTCTAGGTCTGTGGACACGCTGCTGTTGACAAAGCAGGCGCCGGTCCCCTTTGCGCAGGTAAGAACAGTCTGCTCTGCTCGGTTTCGGAACTGAACGCTTCCTGAGCTATGTTTTCCTAGCTCAGACACTTAGAAATGCAAACATAAACAATGTAGAATGTGAAAAAGCCAACTTTTCCTCCCAACTTATGGGATATTTTACAAATAACATCTCTACACCCTTTATTTTGTCTAAGGGGGTAGGATTTCATTGCAATAACATTTCAGGGAAGGGAGACCACACGTTTGCACATTATGTATCTCCACACACAAAGGACAGAGAGAGAGAGAGACAGGACAAAAGGGCGCACACACAAAGGCAAAGCATACATGGGAGTTCCTGCAACTTGAGAGATCACAATATAGATGGGAAAAAAATCTTCCACTGTTTTTGGGCGAAGGGTTTTTTTTTGTTTAAATAACCGATAGAAGAACAAGCAGTTGTTCATCTTGTTCTTCCCAAGACCAGTTCTGGCTCATTCTTTCCGTAACAGCAACAGTGACCGAGAGCGAAAGTCTGAGATTGTGACACGCAGCTGAGATTATGAGCTTGCACCAAATCGCGAGGCATCAAATGTATTCTTTGCTTCTATTTGTAGAAAAATTCCAGAAAACCATCTTGATTCGGTAGCTAATGTGTTTCTGAACGGACATTCTTTGATCTACTCAATAAAAGTGTGTGAGAGAGAGGAAAGCTGGACAATGTCCCAGAGCAAAAGAATTTCATCGCTTCCAGTTTAAAGTATTAACCCTCAAAAAGTTCTTTGTCATTTTCATCACCTATTTCTAAGGGTCAAAGTTCACTAAGAAGAGCAAAGAAACCTTCCACCTTACCATGTTGGTCATTAAATACCCGTGCTTTTCACAATATTATCAAGACATCACATTTTGTTCCATCAAAAACCTTTAAAAATCGAGGCACCAAAAATCCATAAATAAAGCTCAAGGGAACAGATTAGTCACTGAACTGATTCCATCTGAGGAAGAGTAAAGACCAGGCTTTGGTATTCTCACACCCCTTCTCAGCACTGGGTCTCCAAATGGGGGTTGGGGGGGGTAATTCTGCAGATTTCAAAGCAGATGACCCTGGTCATAACAGCCACACTTTCATTGCACAATTCAGGAGCTCACTGGGATGTAGAGTTAGTAAACATTTTAGTCATTCATAAAAGCCTGATGGAATCCAGAAATCAGGCTACCCTTCTTTGAAGAAATCCCCTACAGGGAACAATCCTATGTGGGACCATGGGAGTGACCAGTTTGGAGATTTTTCAAAATACTGACAGCCACCTGAGATAAGCAAGCACACGAGTTCACAGCCGTTTTATCACCCAGATCACATCTTCTAGCTACATACTAGAAAAGAAGATTTTGAAAAGAAGATTTAGTAAGCATCAGCAGGCCAAGTCTGAGGACAAAAAAGGAGTAAACTCTAAGGCAACCCACGGGAAGTATGAGTCAGAGACACTGATGAGCTCCCTAGGAAGGGCCTGGGTGCTAGCCTTTGGGGCAGCAACAAACAACAGACTTGTGGGGGAAGTCAGACACTCCACTGATGGAGGTGAGGGGTCACCCAGAGGCCTACTGAAGAGAGGAGGCCGAGGCCTGGGAGGGAGCCTGGAAGGCCTCTGACCTCCCGGCGGACCACAAGAACTCAATTTCAAGTAACTGGCAGAAGAAATGACATTTTCCCTGACGTCTTCATCTTAGGCTAACGGGTGGGGATGCAGGGGTGGGAGGAGGTATTTGTGTCTGTGCTTGTTGTCGTGTCCCCAGCCTAACACTGGACACAAATATAATTCTGTTCTTCGTCTCCCTCCATTTACATGTGAGTGTCACGGGGCCAGGAGCGTGGCTGCCACCGCCTCTGCACATGCAGAACAGGGCTGGTACACAGCAGGTCCTCGAGACGAGTTCATGGAGTGAATGGAACCAAGAATGAAACGAGAAGCCTGTTCGCTTCTACTCGCCCAATCTTCCCCTTCTTCCGAGATATTGGTAGGTAGAGTAGAATGCCAAAATGAAACACCAAACCATCAAGAAAGGAAAGCTGGCAACACTGGAACACTCACTCAGAAAGGAGGTACTGATATTGTTAATAAGGAGGAAACCCGACTGCCCACAACCGCATGCTCACAGAGCTGAAATGCTAAGTATTCAATCTCTCCCTGAATGCATATTCCAGTGTGACCAATTACAAGAAGTATGCTCTGCATATGGAACTCCTAATTCTCTAACAAGGATTCTTTTTTTTTTAAGATTTTATTTATTTGACAGAGAGAGACACAGCGAGAGAGGGAACACAAGCTGGGGGAGTGGGAGAGGGAGAAGCAGGCTTCCCGTGGAGCAGGGAGCCCGATGCGGGGCTCGATCCCAGGACCCTGGGACCATGACCTGAGCCGAAGGCAGACGCTTAACGACTGAGCCACCCAGGCGCCCCTCTCTAACAAGGATTCTTAACTGAGGTCAGGCCATGGGCAGGTTTCAGGATTGCTTATTATATATAGAGAAAATATTTACAAACCACATGTCTGACAAAGGACTAGTATCCAGAATATATAAAGAACTCTCAAAACTCAGCATCAAAAAAACTCAAATAATCCAATGAGAATGTGGGCAAAAACGTGGACATTTCACTGAAGAGAATATACACATGGCAAATAAGCACACGGAGAGATACTCAGTATCATTAGCTGTTAAGGAAAAGCAAATCAGAACCACAATGAGACCGCACTGCTCATATCTTTCAGGGCGACCACAGTGAAAAACAGCTATAACACCAAATGCCAGCAAAGACAGACAGGAACTTGATCTCTCCTACAATGCCGGTGGGAATGTAAAATGGTACAGCCACCTGGAAAATACTCAGGCAGCTTCTTTAAAAAGAAAGAGAGAGAACTGGGGGTACCATATGACCCAGCAATTGTACTCTTATTTATCCCAGAGAGATAAAAACTTATGTCCACCCAAAGCTCTGTTCACAGCAGCTTTATTTGTAATAGCCAAAAACTGGAATCGGCCCAGATGCCCTTCAACAGGGGACTGGTAAACTGTGGTCCATCCACACCCATGGAATACTTCTCAGTCATAAAAAGGAACTCCCGACACGCACACAACAGCTCGGATGAATTCCCAGGGAATTATGCTGAGTAAAAAAAGCCAATCCCCAAAGGTTATAATCTTCCATTCACATAGCATTTTTGAAATGACAAAATTTAAGAAACGGGACAGATTCGTGGTTAGCAGGGGTGAGGGTGGGGGGGTGGGAGGGAGACAGGTGTGGTTATAAAAGGACAGCAGGAAGGATCCCACCATGCCGGAACTGTCCAGCGTCTTGCTTGTGGTGGAAATAGGAAATAGGAAATAGGAAATAGGATAATAAGATAGGAATAGCAAGGGCGTTAAGACGGTACAGAACTTACAAAACACACGCGCGTACGAGTGAAACTGGGGCAACCTGAATGGGAGCAATGGGTCCCATCAATGTCGCCCTCCGGGCTGTGACACTATCCTGTGCTTTTGCAAAACGTTACCACTGGGGGAAACTGGGAGAAGGGTATAAGGGATCTGTATTATTTCCAACATCTGCACGTAATCCACAGTCACCTCAGTTTAAAAGAGATCATGTTTTTAAAAACAAAAATAAAGAACAAAGCGTATTACAAGCTCACTTCTATAAAATGAAACCACACACAAAAACAAAAGTATATTTTTATGTGCGTATCTGTTACACGTGTGTAACTACGTAAGTGCATAGGAAACAAGTTATGTACGTAGGAAGAGCCCCAAGCTTTCTAGCATATTCATTCTGGGGAGGAGGGGTCTGTACCTACCATGTAATCAGCAAGCACTACCATACACAGACACACACAAAAGAAAACCAAAGGAACTCAGGTCCAGGATGAAGCAATCTATCTAAAGTCACAAGTAAGTGACTGAGCAAGAAGTCAAAGCTCACACGACCCTTCCACAATCCCGTATCGTCTCTGACATGTGGGCGACCCGACTGCCATAAAATGACAACAGAAGAAAACAAATCATTCCTACGGGGGCTGTGAGGTTTTCAATTTTCTGGAAGCCCTTTGTAACAGAAACCCAAATAGTTTAAATAATGGCATTTAAAGTGGGGAGAAATGACAGAATAATACATACAGCACGGTATCATGTGTTGGAAAAAATCACCCATAAAACAAGTGTTTCTACATGTACACGTGTAAGTACGCACATGCACAGACCCTGAAGAACACGTACCATCTGTGAGGATCAAGGGGAAGGAAGAGTACTGGTCAAGGGGTATCGGGGCTTCAATCACAGTGTTAGAATTTGAGAATGCATTCCAATTCAAGTATAATTTGTCTATTTTTTTTTTAAGAAGGGGGAAAAATAAAGCAAACACTTACTGCATTCATAGATCTGTTCCAGCTTATCCACAGAAGAAAGGGAGAAAAATTTATAACCGGACTTACTACCAACAGCTAGGGACCTGCAAAAAAGCCAAATCAGAAATAAGAGCTGATATGTATAGACAGTGATAATGCACAAACTAGCTCCATGTTACCATCATCTCTACCAAAAATTAGCACAAATAATTTCACATAGTTTGTAGCAGGTGAGTGGTGGCTAAGCAGAAAAGGGGAAAGTGGCAGAGCAAGATGCCCCACCTTGCAGCCAGGAAAGGGTGAAGGCCAATAAAATACAGACAATATTTAAAACCTACAAAACCTTAAAGATAAATTTGACAAATAAACGGAAGTAATCGGCCCTAATGACCCCCTCAGAACAAAGTGGGGTTCCTCAGGTGATCTGATCTATGTGCGAGTCCAAAAGCTAAATTAGCCGGCACTCCAAACTTTAAACAAAGACATTTACAGCCTAGTGGATGACGACACCCTTCTGCCTTTCCGCGAGGCCACAGCCATGCAGCTCAATCACCCATGTTACACTCTGGCCGGGCAGTGGGGTGGTAATAAAATGGAGCAAAAAGCTATCTTCAAATCTGTACACAGCTGACCTACAAAGAAAAGGTGAAGCCACTCACACCCAACTCAGCACTGTGGCGTTTGCTAAGAGGCCTGAAGGGACCTTGCGGGCTCTCCAGGCCCTCAGCACAGGGGCCTTGGGACACGAACGAAGTGTTCCTCATCAGACGATCACTACTCTCTGGAACGTGACTGACCACAGGAAAAAACAGGAGAAAGCACAGCTTTGAGAAACAGAAGATGAGCCAATAAAGCAGGAAGCGTGGGACATGCGAGGAAGCAGCTACTGGGACTGTTGTGGATTCAATGTCTGGGGGGACATGGAAACAAGCAGAGGCAGAAGACAAACCAGAAGACTAGACCAGGAGTCTCTGCACACCAGGATAAAAACTAGGGCCCCTCTAATGGTCATTACATCTATTAAAAACTTGAGCTTTCCAACCTCTCTTTCACCCATATGCAGAAGAAATATATTCTAAGAACGGAGCTGCTATAAGCACTATTAAATTTTTAAGCTGTAATTGGTTCATCTTAGATGTATAAACAGAAACAAAACTCTTCCTACCAGCCCGTTTTGGGGGGCAAAAATACTTCACTATACTGAATTAATTGTATCAATGAAGTAATCAGGTACTGTTATCTGTAAATATTTTGAAAAGCAATAAAGGAGCCAATAAAAATAGAAGAATATCCAGGAAAGCTAAAAATAAGACAAAATCTGAGCAATCTACAACTTTTGGGAAGCTGGTGTTCGGGAAAATGTTTTCCAGATAACTAATGGTTGCTATTTGCTATTTTAAGCACCAATACCTTTCCCCCCGCCATTTCTGATTAGAAAATGAAAAAGTCATTCTTGTATTATATGCTTTCCTGTGTTTCTATCACAAGGGGATGGGAAATTCTTAACATTTTTCTGGACTCCCATCATTAAACTTACCCTACTATTACAATACAGTGACCCTCTCAGACGCTAACAAGGAGTTGAGGGTTTTGTGTACTGACCTCAGATGGCCAGATTGTAGTGCTGAGTTTCTAAATACATTTTCCACCTTCTGTTTTGCCGACAGGTGTCACTTCTTTATGACCCTCCCCCCATCATTAACAGCCCCTCTCCCATTCTAAACTTCTTGTTGACTTAGGAACCAAATTATCAAACTTATTGGCCTTATATATAAAACAAACTTAGAGGGCGCCTGGGTGGCTCAATTGGTTAAGCGACTGCCTTCGGCTCAGGTCATGATCCTGGAGTCCCTGGATCGAGTCCCGCATCGGGCTCCCTGCTCGGCAGGGAGTCTGCTTCTCCCTCTGACCCTCCCCCCTCTCATGTGCTCTCTCTGTCTCATTCTCTCTCTCTCAAATAAATAAAAAAAATCTTTAAAAAAAAAAATAAATAAATAAAACAAACTTAGAGAGGGCTTCTTCCATGGGCAAAGTTAAGGAGCTTTAACTAGTTAATGAGAACCTGGATTTTGATGCTGTGCTCCTGACAGGAGAATCTGTCAAAACTGGGCTTTGGTGATCAAACATCAGAACTTTGATGTTCTTACAGATATTCTGAAACTGGTTTAGGGTATTAAACACCTTAGCTAGAATTTTAATTGCACGGTTTATAAAACCTCAATCAGCAAGAAATGTAAGCAAAAATATTTCATTTATTTTGACAGGTATTATGGTATAATATGAATATATACTTTATCAATAAAAGAAGGTGTTTTTAAAGGGTGGTAACACCAGCAATGAGGTTCATACATCCCTCTTTGAGGATTGATCCTGCTTTTAATAATTTCTCATGATTTGCCTAATCATACAATGGCAGACGTATTAATGGGGGAGACAGAGTAACAGATAAGTTTGAGATTCCCTTATTAAATCATGTTATTCCCCAATAAATGTTTGTGTGGTTTTTTTTAAGGTAACACAGTGAGATCTTTTACTGACAACGGGAAAGCCAGCTCACTATAATAAAGGACAGATTTACTCAAGCCTACTTCCCTACTATACTGCTGCCTTCCGCTGCGCCTGTCAAAATCCAGAGACCCTGTTATATGCCCTGGAGACAAGGTCCAAGTCCTTGGCCAGGATGGGAGAGGGAGTGCTTCTGGAACATGCTTTGGGCCAATCCTCTTCATTTTCATCCCGTCCCCCTTTATTCGACTGCCAGTCCTGAGCCTTCTGGGGATTCTGCAGTTTAAACTAGGCTGGCTCTCTGCTTTCTCCACTAGATGTAGACTCGGGATCCACTTTCCTGTACTCCTTGCTAGCTTCCAAAATGTTGCTGCCAGTGACTCCTTCCTTATTCTCCCTATCCAATGGGTTTCAACCTTTTACAGTATCTTCTGGTATTTTATTGGTTGACAGGAGGGTTTTGGGAGGGGCTAAAACAAACATTTGGCTCTGACCCACGTCTTTGACTGCAAGCCTGTCGCGGAATTAAACTTGACTGTTCAGTATCTAAAAGACAGGGATTCCCACTAAAACAACAACAACAACAACAACCCTCAAATGTGAATCAGATCTTTTTCTTAACTCCTTTTTCTTTTCTCTGCCTTCTTATCAATAATTAGTCCCGAAAGGCTTTCCCTTTCCATTATCTTCTTACTTGATTAGAGGGTTAAGTGGCATCAGTCCACACCCATAAAAAGGAAACAAAGGGAACTGCCGAGACCTGGTAGACCCCGGGGCTCTAGCTAGTAAGCTCACGGCCCCAGCAGGCCCTTTCCCTTGGCTCACAGCATTTCCGCCCCGGGTCTCCACCTACAGCCTCGAAAACTCCACAGGAGCCAAAGCAAGATTTCATCCTTTGCCCCCAAACCGAATCCTTCTCTAATCTTTTCCCCATAATGGAATCACTGTTCACTCCGAACCCAAACTAGAGATTTGGGAGTAACCTTAACTTCCCCGCAACACCCCCGGCCCACGGGTCACACCAAGTCCCGATGGCTGACCAGTCTGCTCTCCACAGGCCACTGCTGTTGGACAATATCCTCCTGGGTGACTGTCCTGCCCTCCCTCCTCCAACACGCCCTCCACCCAGCAGGCAGAATGACCTAAAACTTTAAGGTTGAGGGATCCTTAAAACCCATCCACAATCAAGCCTCTCAATTTACTGATGAGGAGAAAGTGGAGAGCAGTGACTTTCCCAAAATAATATCTGTAACCTAGAAGAATCTGTTAAACAAGCGTCTCCATAACTTTTCTGGACACTAACAACATCAATGCTACAAATGGAAGACTTGGAAAATCAAGTCCCTCTCTTTCGTCTACCCCTTTTGGAGATGTATTTTAAAACAGACACTCCAAATCACAGGCTTCCCACAAGCTGAGCGACATCCAGTGGAGGACTTCAGTCCTTGACATTTTCATTTAAGCGATACTCTACCACTTATTAGTTTGTTAACTTCAATTTCAAAAGCCAAAAACTCCTCCAAAATAAACCTTCCAAACTGTTACTTTCAGAAACTAGGATTGGAACTAGCCAGTCAGTAGGTGACTGAGATCAGCTGTTCCTGGTGCCTCTTTCACTGCTCTTGCTTTAAAAAAAAAAAAGAGAAAAGAAAAGAAAAGAAATCAAACAAATGATAGAAAACAAAACTTAGTCATGCTTTCAGGGAAAGAATCCTAGAAAAATGAGGACAATATTTGAAGCCACATTGCCAGGACAAAAAGGCAGGACAGATACGGCCTGCTATGCCAAGGAATATTCTTTAAGCATTCCTGTGTAACATACACGTATTCTATTAAGTGAAATGGCTTCCAGATTTTCTCACTCAAGACAGTGAATGTGGATCCCAGACCAATAACCTTTGTCTTGTGAAAAACTGTGTTCCTCCATAAAGACAGTTTCTGGAGACGGGTAAGGGAGGCAAAGGGGTAAATTGTGCAGCCTTTCCTCAGGAGCTCATGTATTTAAGACAAATTACAGTCATTTTAACTGATAAACTTCCAGTATAAACCTAACTTACTCTTTCTTAACAATTTATGTTCATACTCTATCAAGGTCTCTGGCAAGTCCAAATTATGACACAGAAATCTCTTGAACTTCAGGACCCACTGAGGAGCGGGGAAGCACATGATTTCCAAGTGTGAAAAGGTCTAATTTCAAGCCAGATTGATACATTCTATTATATATGGAATTTGGTAGCCCATTTGAAATAACAGCAAAAGAGAACACATTGTCATATTTCCTTTCAATATAAATAATGGGTAGTTAGAAACTGGGAAAAAAAAGGTAGAAAATGTTTTGAAAATTCTCTAATTTATACAAGACATAAAAATAACCACAAAGCTACCATTTCTTACCGATCTCAAAATACTAAGGGCTTAAAAACCAAATCACAGATGGTTTGAAATGCTCTATTCGCTTCTTGGATGAATATAATATAGTCTATCCCAATTACAACCACGTGCAACAGGTTGTCCAAGATGTTTCTGTTGTACTGGTTTTTGGTCACACAGTATGCTTATGTATGTGGTAGTTTTAATCTTTAAAGACTGCTACAGTACGATTTCTAAATTCGCTGTCCTCAAAATCCTACCTTTTAGGTAGAAAAGACAGTGGGGCAGGGTGGGAAGATCACTGGAAGAGAAGTCAGTCCTGCCCCCACTCCACTATTGGCCACCTGGAATATCCAGGTGCAGCTCTGGACCTTTGTGAACTTCAGGTTCCTCATCTGCTGTTGGAGCAGGAGATGGGCCTCCTTCCCACCCTCTGTGCGGTCCCCCTGCCGGACCATCTGCACTAACCTCACGATTCTGGGGAGGCCCTGCTGAGCACCTGCTGCTTGCTGTTCCACAATTAACTTTTCATTAAAAAAAAAAAAAGTTTTTTCTACTTTGCTGATTCCATTCAGCCAATAACAACTCAACCAACTACTTACTATGAAGCCAATGACCCATTCCTCCTCACTTACATCACTTCCTCTTACTCACTTCCCAAGATGGCTCTCCTCCCTTCCAGTTCCAGAACTCCTTCCCTCCTTCCCCAGAAACTTCATCTATTAACTATCCTCACAGGTCACCCAGACAGCCTCTGAAGAATCAGCTGCAAACCCACATGGGTTTGGACAAACAGCGTTCCAAATCCACGGGTCGGCATCAGTGGCCTCTCCTCCCCTAAGGATGGCCCCAGACTCCTCAGGTCCCCCTTGGCTCAGTTTCTCCCCAGATCAGAGGCCAGGATTATTGCTAAATCTGTTTCTTGCTCGGGCAGAACATCAAAGCTACCTAAAAAAAGAACAGCGAGACAAGAAGAAAAGGAAAGGGAAGAAGGGAATGAGGCCCTAAGATGAGGAGGAGACTAGAAGGGCCTGAAGAGGGGAAAGGGTGGAGGAAGAGGGCTGACGAAGAAGGGGAGGTGGGATACAAGGAAGAAACGCACTCTCGCCGCTCCGGAAGCGGCTGAGACAACAGGTCAAGGCACAAAGTTCTGCCCCAACTTCGTGAGAAGGGAGGCCCCAAAAGGTAAAGCAACCTTTCGGCGGGTGGGTGAAACGCCTCCCTACCTCCATCACTTTCCCCGCTCAGAGATCGCAGCTCCAGCGCAGCGCCCGGAGGGTCCGCGAGCAGAGCGCCCCTCCCTCCACGCTCCGGGCCCGCCCCCCGAGGGCGCCCCCGCCCGCCCCGGCCTCCACCCGAACGTGCAGGCCCGACCTCGGGCCCCGGCCCCGGCCTCGGGCTCCCGCCCGCCCCGGCCCCGGGCCTCGGCACTCGGCCCCCGGCCCCGGACCCCCGATCCCCGCCCGGCCTTACGTGTTGTCCTGGTTGAAGTTGGCGAAGAGCAGCTGGCCGGCGCCGGCCTCGCCGCTCTGACTCGCCAGGTTCATGGTGGGCGCGCGGCGGGCGGGCCCGGCCGGGGGCTCGCGCGCGGGAGGGCGTGTCGGGTGCGCTCAGGGTCGGCGCCGGGCCGCGCTCGCCGCCTCGCTGGCCGCAGCTGGCTGCCCGGGGATCAACCGCCGCCTCATCCCGTGCCCGCTCTTGTTTATGCTCCGGAGCCGGGGCACCCTGCGCGCTTGCGCGGCCCCGCCTCCTCGGGGCACGGCCTCCCCACGGCGCAAGCGTATTGCGGAGGTCCCGCCCCTTCACCTCTGGCCCGGACCTGGGGTTCTGGTCGAACACGCGCACGCGTGGGGACGCGCGGGGGCGCGCCGGGCCGGGCTTGCTGACGGACCGAGGGCGGCGCATGCGCATGGAAAAGAGTAGGCGCTCGGTACACTCCATCATCTTATCAATATTAAAAGGGGCCGCCGTGTGCCTGCCAGTCGTTGCGCTAAATATTTATGTACAGCATCCCTACTTAGCGAATATCGCATTCCCATTTTACAGATTTAAAAACTGAGGCTCAGAAATACTAACGTATTAGCCGAGTGTTGGATCTGAGAACTGAAACCCCTTTCTTTCCCCAAGGCCCACGCGGAGGAGTCCACCTTACATTTATTCATACATTCAATAATATTTAGGAAGTACCTTCCATGTGAACTAAATAGGCCTCCTTTCCCTTAGAGAAGTTACAGTGGGGGAGATACTTAAACACAATTACAAGTCGGGGTACAAGAGAGCACATAATGAGGTCACTCAACCTAAACTTAAGGGACAGGGACTGTGCAGTCAGAGAAGGCTTCCTGGAGGAGGGGAGACCTGAAATTTGAATGGTAGGTAACCACCCCAAGGAGATGGAAGCATTCTGTATTGCAAAGGTCCACAGATGAGAGCATGTCCCGGGAATGCTCTGCTCAGTGTGTCTGAGCTCTGAGTGGGACGGTGAACACGAGACAGATTTGACTTGTGAAATCGGAGGTGGCTAAATCAAGCTGGATGTTGTTAAGCTACATTAAGCAAGAGACTGAACATTATCCCAAGAACAATGGGCTGCCATTGAAAATACTTAGCCAGGAGAATGGCACAATCAAATTTGTGGGTAGGGAAGTTAATTCTAGTCACAGAGTCAAAAGTGCATTGAAAATCGTTGAGGAGAGAAGGGTCTTTTCTCATGGCTCTCCTCACACCAAACTCAAAAACTAGTTTGAGATGGATTGTAGACATAAATGTGAATAGTAAAACAATAAGCCTTCTAGAAGAAAACATGAGAGAATGCCTTCATGACTTCGGGGTAAATAAAGTAAGTATTCTAAACAAGTACTTTAAAAAGTACTAACCAGGGGTGTCTGAGTGGCTCAGTTGGTTAGGTGTCTGCCTTCAGCTCAGGTCATGGTCCTAGGGTCCTGGGACTGAGCCCCGCATCAGGGAGCCTGCTTTTCCTTTTCCCTCTGCTGCTCCCCCTTTTTGTGCTCTTGCTCTCTCTCTCTCTCTCTCTCAAATAAATAAATAAAATCTTAAGGGAAAAAAAGTACTAACCACAACATAAAACATTAATCTTCATCAAAATTAAGGACAACTGCTCATCAAGAGACCATCAAGAGACGTTGAGAAGGCAAGCCTCAGAATGGGGTACATATACTTGCAATACATGTATTTGCAATGCATATTTTGACAAAGGACGTCTTTCCAGAATGTTAAAAGAATTTCTACAAATCAGTAAGGAAAATACCAACTCATTTTTTTACTGGGCAAAATCCTTGCGCGCAGGCACTTCACAAAATAGCAAAATGGCTAATGAGCACCTGAGAAGGTGATCGTCATTAATATTCATTAAGGAAATGCAAATTAAAAGCAAATAAGATACTACAAGCATGTACCTGTTAAAATCAAATAGAAACAGAAACTGGACTAGGGCACCTGGGTGGCTCGGTTGGTTAAGCAACTGCCTTTGACTCAGGTCATGATCTCAGGGTCCTGGGGTCGAGTTCTGCATTGGGCTCCCTGCTTAGTGGGGAGTCTGCTTCTCCCTTTGCCCCTCCCCCTGCTCATTCTCTCTCTCTCTCTCTCTCTCTCTCTCTTGCAAATAAATAAATAAGATCTTAAAAAAAAAAAAAAAGAGACCAGACTTGAAAATACCCTGAGTAGACAAAACCAATTTAGTCAGACAAGCAAAGCTTAATTTAGCTTATTTTGCAAGACAAGCAAGGCTAAATCGACCTGGGTCACTTCTCGCTGGTGCCTCTGAAAATCATAAGTGAAACAAAGTAGTTCCCCCAAACTGATAGGAGGTAACTGCTAACCAATTCCCGTGCATTTAAGAAAATTCTAATATCATAACCAATCATTGTGAAGAGTAAATAGTCACTATAGAAGCTGCTGCATAAAGATATACCTCTGAGCCTCCCTCCCTGTTCTGGTTTGAGTGCTCCTCGTTTGCAAACTGTCTCTTTGATGTGTATACAATAAACTTTTTCTAATTATTACTTCAGTGATTTGTTGATTTTCGTTTTTTATTCTGAACTTTTGACATCCCCTACTAAAATTAAGATAACTGGCAACCCAAATTGTAGACGGTAACTGTGGGGCAACTTGAACTCTCATACACTGTGAGTACAAGTCTAAATTCTTAGAATCAGGGCGCCTGACTGGCTCAGTCGGTAGGGCGTGTGACTCTGGATCTCAGGGTTCTGAGTTTGAGCCCCACATTGGGCATAGAGATTACAGATGACTTAAATATAAAACCTTTAAAAAAATAAATTGCTAGAATCACTTTGGAAAACTTTTGACAGTATTTACTCAAGTTAAACATACATATTCCCTGTGATTCAGCCATTTCACTTCTAGGCATATCCTCAATAGAAATTTGTGCATATTTCCCTCCAAAAGACAGGTATAGGAACACTCCTACCTGCTTTTTCTTAATAATCCCAAACTGGAAATAACCCAGATGTTCATCTACAACAGAATGAATAAGCAAATTTTGGTACATTCATACAAAAGAATACTACAGAGCAATTAAAAGGCCATACACACATGAATGAATACAATATTGAGTGAAAAGATACAAAAGAACATAAGACTGTATGAGTCCATCTATATGAAGTGAAAAATAGGCAGAGTCGTGGTTCCCTTTGGTGGGAGATTGGTTGGGAGGGGGTCAGGAGGGAGCCAGCTGGAGTGTGGGAACTGTCCTGTGTCCTGATTTTAGTGGTTGGGCATATACATATGTAAATGTATAAATATACATATGTGGATGCCCATAGAGTCCATCTCCAATCACTGAAGTCAAGGTGTAGCCCAGGAGCAATGTCTTTAGTGGTTCCGTCTTTATCAGTTGGCAGTTTCCTGTGGGCCGTAAAGAGGTGTCTGAATAAATCCCCTGGGTTCTAGACACAGTCCTTCACTTCATTTTGAAAAGCCACCCAATTTCCCCTCATTCATCAGAATCTATTGTTTCATCCAGGACAATAACTTCTTCTCTCTCTCCATTGGTTCAGCCAGTGAAGATCTCCAAATGGCAGGGGTTAGACTCCGTTTCCAATTTATCAGAACCATGACTCTGTTCCCTGGAGTAATAGGGGTCCTTTTGCTACTAGAATCTCAAAATCCAGTGAACTCAGGGCTGTGTGGATGGAAACAAAAAATTTTTCCGTGGATTATTAGTTGTAATCTGCAGGGAAACAATACCACCTCTACTCCCAGTTGATGGCATGTCCTGAATGTTGTAGAATGACATCTCAACCTCACAGGGTGTGGCCACAGCTAAACCTTCAGGAGGCCATTCCACCATCTATGTGAACACCAGGATAACACTTTTAAAAATGGTAATGTCCAAAGCTGAGAGCTTGACCTGTGTGTGACTCAGAAACACAACCTCATGTCCTAGCTCACCTGGGCACGGCATGAGCTGACATTCCTGATGACAGGTAGAGCAGGAAAGGTGCTTGAGACCTTCTATCATCACTTCAGGAGCCCTCCAGCTAACTAGCCTGATGCCAATCCCATGAAGAAGAGCTTCCCTTCCTCCTTTCAACCGTAGAGCAGAACCATCACCTGTTGGTGCTTAAAACATTCCTCAAGTATTCTTCCTGTGTGCCACATTCAGAGATGAACAATCCTCCCACAGGCGAGTTTCTAAATAAACCCGTGGGTTGAAGAGCTGGCAGAGAGGAGGGAACCGAGGACTGAGTGAAAGGGTGATGGAGGGCACCTTGCAGGAGGTGAGGCAGTGAGAGGGAGATCAGGGCAAGCACACCACTGAAATCGGACAGACATTCTGAGGTTCAAATCCGGGTTCAGGTTCTCTTGAGGTGTGTCTCCTTAAGTAAGTCACACAATCTCTCTGAGTATCTGTTTCCTCAACAATAACAAGGGCTAGAATAATTCTCTTGAGAGTGCTATGGAGATTGGATGCACGAATGGAGCCATCCCTTTCATCCCCGTGAAAGCAAAGAGAACACTGGCAAAAATGATCCAAATCCACTTCTTCGGAACTCTGGAGATGAAGTAAAGGATTGCAACATTCTAAGAAGCATTTATACAAGCAAAACAGCGGAATCTCTGTAAAAGCAGTGAGATCCGTGGCATTTTTAGTTTTCCCTAATTCCACCTCTCCCTCCAAGCTCCCTGGTAGCCTTGAAAGTCAGCAGCCTTGCGACGGTGACAGGCGTAAAAAAAGCAGCCTTGCTGGCGCCTGGGTGGCTCAGTCGTTAGGCGTCTGCCTTCGGCTCAGGTCATGATCCCAGGGTCCTGGGATCAAGCCCCGCATCGGGCTCCCTGCTCCGCGAGGAGCCTGCTTCTCCCTCTCCTGCTCCCCCTGCTTGTGTTCCCTCTCTTGCTGTGTCTCTCTCTGTCAAATAAATAAACAAAATCTTAAAAAAAAAAAAAACAAAACAAGCAGCCTAGCAGTCACTGGAGGCAGCGGAAAGGGCTTGGAGCTCCCCAAAAGCCCCATCCCCAGAGAATGGTCACCATTTGACCTGCTTGGTCCAGTTTTTGCAGAAAAGCTCCATTTTTGAAGCGTGTCTTTATTTGATCCAAGAGTTTGCCAGTTCATCATGTGGATGAAGTTCCCTTTCTATTCCTAGTTAGTTGAGTTTTATCTTGAAATGTGGTTGGATTTTGTCAAAAGCATTTCTGCATCTATAGGAGGATCACGTTTGTAATTTGCTTATTTGTTTGGTGACTTGGTCGGACTGATTCTGAGAACTCAGTCCCATCCCCGAATCCAGCAGTCCCACCTTGCACAATCTCTGATATCCCCGCTCAGGTTTTTTTTTTTTTTTTCTCTTCTTTTTGCCTCTTAACCTGGTTCGTCCCCTGGTTCAGCATAAGCCACTGATGGGTTAAAGGTCGTGCATACGCCCCTCGGCCAGTTAGATTTTTGCCTGTTACTGTTGTGTGTGTGGCATAGAAGCTGCTAATCCAATTCAGAGAGTTTACTTGTTTCTGCCTTATGTTCAGCCAGAAACTCGCAGCTCAGCGTTCTTTCCATGGTCTCCTCCGAGAGGGTGTAGCCCTGGGCCAGCGCACCGTCTTCCAGATGGCCAGGGTTGACTGGGATGTCATTTGAAACCCTGGCTTGCTAGGAGCGACCACCGAGTAGCAGAAGCTAACTGTTCAGTAAATGCAGGTGTGAAGTTTGCGTAAGCTCCTTGTGCCAATGAAGTTTCCACCTGTTTTGGTGCAGCATGAAGGAATGCCTTCACGTTTACCCCGTTTACAGCTACTCTGAGGGCTCCGGAGTCGGTACCTTCTTCCTGGCTCCCAGAGCTGTCCAGGATCCCAGGAGGGCTGTGGGAATCTGCCAGATTTCCCTTCAGGCTCGGAGTTTTCAACTCTGGGTTCTGCATGAAGTCGGTCCTCCCTGGTGCAGCCGCTGAGCTCCTCATCCTGGATCCTTCCTCTGGGCAGGACCCTGGGCCGCTTCACCTGAGCTGCGGGGGGGACCAGATTTTCTGCTGATTGTTTTTGGATAGTGTCACTAGCTGAATTGCTGCTTTGCCAGGGAGAGGGCGTGCGAATCCTTTCCTCCGACATCATGAATGTCCCACCTCCACACCTTGCATTTTCACTTAACAACTTACCCCGGGGACATTTCCAGGCCCTTGGGATTGAGCACATTCTTTTCTACCCGTGGCACGGGATTCCACTGTATGGCTGTTCTCCCATATTTAAAACAGCCTTGCTCAGTTGATGGGTATCTAGAGTGTCCCCGCTTTTTCACTGTTTCAGGCAACGTCGCACCTTCTCTCTTACCATCACAGGAAGATGGGAGAACTTGGCAGTGACGGAGGGAAGGCTCCCATGGCCCAGCTGGAGGCCGTCGCCCTGGAGAATTTGGAGGCGGCTCGCTATGTGACGTTAGGGGAGCATATTTGGTCTTCTCTGCTTGGTCCTAAGTTGGAAGTGGGGACAGAAATGAAGGAAGCTGTCAGTTATGGATCGAGTCTGGCATTTGGGGGCCGATGGTGGCTCGGGAGGCGGTCTGATATCCCGGACGGGTTGCCGCAGGAGGTTTAGGTCAGAGTTTGGTCCTCATGTGTGGACTGGCCACCATACATCTGTATGTTTGGTCTCCCCACATCCTCAATAAACAGTGTAGATTCTACCTCCCAAATATAGTTAGGAAGCAACCACTCCCCCTAGCCATCCCCGTTCATGTTCGAGCCACCATCATCTCTGATCTTGCCAGGAGAAAAGGCTTCCTTCTGGGTTTCCACGCTTCCAGCCTCGACCCCTTTCAACCCATTGGGAGCACTGCTCAGAGGAATCCTAGAAGGCAATGGGATCATGGACACCCTCTCCACCCCAGTTCCCAATAAAATCCCATTTCCTCACCACAGTCTACAAGCACCGTTCTGAGAAAACTCTGCTCACCTCTCCCATCTCACTGGGGACCCCCTTCCCTCTACCCCCACTCCCAGCCCTGTCCTGCTTCTTCCTATCTCTCTTCCCCACCTTGAAGACGTTCCCTTGGCCTGCAATCCGCCCCCTACTCCAGCCTCCCATCTTTCAGGTCTCGGCCTGAACAGAACCCCTGGGGACCAAGGCTGATGACATCCCTGACCATCCCCACCCAGCTGTCTTTTCTCTTCCCCTTTTAGCACTTAAAAAGGAAAACAAAACAAAACAGAACACCACTACGGATGGTTTCACACATATTAAAAACAGAGAGAAAAGCACAATGAATTTCCTTACACCAGCTTCAACAATGGCCTGAATTTTGCTATTCTGGTTTCAGTTATATTCCTTGACATCTTTTAGGAATATTTGAGAAGGAAATCCCAGATACCACTTCATTTCACTTGCATCTACCTCAGGATACATGTCAGGACCCCCCCCCCCTTTTTTTAACATAGCAGCAATGCCTTTGTCCCACCTCACCCAATGAACAATTATCCCTTTACATCTACTACACAGTCAGGACTCCGTTTCCCCCGATTGTTGCTTATACGTCTTTTTACCACCAGTTCCTCTGCACCAGGATCCAAACTACGGGCACTACATGATATTGGCCGACGAGACTGGAAGTCTCTTTTTTATCAAGAGAGTCTCCCCACTCAGTTGTCCCGCAGTCGACCCCACATTCTGGATTTGGCTGATTACCTTCCTGTGGTTTCACTCAACACAAGGATAATTGAGAATGTTCCTCTTATCTCTTTGATTTAGAACTAGAAGAAATACATTTTGGCAAGAAGATATCATCTGTGATTTCCAGCGCTGGGGTCAGTGGGACAAAGATCCGTGCATTTTAGGTATTGACACATATTGCTGAGAAGGTTACTCCCGGGGCGGGACGGTGGGTAAGCAGGCCCATTCTCACCCCCAGACACCCCCAGTTTGAGCCAACTCCCAGGTTTGTCATTTTTAATGTGCGATAATGTGATAATTCTGCTTCTGGCCACAAGAGGTCAGCAAGGCCCGGACAGTGGACCCCAGGGGACCTTCCAAGGCTGGATCCTGGGCTTTGAATCCCCTCAGGGGACCTGGCATCCGGGATGTCCAGTAATCAGGAGGTGGGCGAGTGGGGCAGACTGGACAGGGGTGGACGAGGGCGGGGGCATGTCAGAGAGACCCTGGTAAGAGAAGGGCTGAAGGTCAGAGCAGGCGTTCTACTCCCGGAAATTCGAACACTGAACATTTCTGTGACTAATGTTAGTTAAAGCTTATAATTGTTAATTATAGCAGCAACTGGGCCTACGAGCACCACATACTTGATCTTTACCTCTTCTGCATATACACGCATGGCAGGTACAAAGATATGGCCTTTTTATAAAATTGCTATAGAGGGGCACCTGGGTGGCTCAGTCGTTAAGCTTCCGCTTTCTGCTCAGGTCATGATCCCAGGGTCCTGGGATCGAGCCCCGCATCAGGCTCCCCGCTCTGCGGGAAGCCTGCTTCTCCCTCTCCCACTCCCCCTGCTTGTGCTCTCTCTCTCAAATAAATAAATAAAATCTTTAAAAAAAGATAGAGGACATTATTAACAAAGAATCCATTGTTTTAGGCAAGGTCGCCCTTCTAAGGGGAATGGATGGGTTCTATTCATAAATTTCCTAGAGCTGACTGGGGAACTTGCTTGTTGACCTGTTAAAGGTTATGTTTCTGGGGGGCTGAAACTGCAGTTGGATTAGGTACTAAGTCTTGGTTGACTGACTTAGGGCCTTAACCAAAGTGACGCCATTTTGGTCCTGTAGTTTTCTTTTTAACATTCGATTAAGTTTTGTTTCTTGTACATATAACACCAAAGCAAAGCTTTAAGACCTACTTACCACATCACACCAGTTTTTGTGAATATTTTGAAAATGATATTTTCCCCTTGCGGCCCCAGGACAATTTTTAAATAAAAAGCTGGAAGCCAATAATCTCACCTGGGGGGATGTCACCTCGTCCTCTAGCAAAATGTTTGGTATTCATTCTTCTCATGACAATTCAGGTTATCATTACTGATATTACCTGCCTGGTTGTTTTTGTTTTAAATCTGAGGTCCCAAGTCAATGGAGGGCCTGGATTTGAATTTGGCTTCAGCCTGTATGGACGTGTCTCCAGGTCTAATGTCCTTTGAATGGTGCCCTTGGGTACTTTGCAAATGCAGAGGTAACTTGGAGGCTTTCCTCTCCAGGATTTGGATGGTAACTCCTGGGGATGCAGTGCTGAGATGAGGTGCCTGGAAGACAGAGGGCAGATGACCCAAGATCTGGCCCCCACACCCCTCCTTCCCCAGTTCACTTCCTGCTCTCATCTCTGCTGGTTTGGAAGCTCAGGATTTGGATTCCTGGCTAAGGCAGGAGTGGAGCAGACGGGAAAAGGGCATTCATTTGGAGGAGGTGGGAGGCTGGGACAGTTCAGAACAGGGAGGTCCCTGGTCAGAGGAGGCGCTTGCCAGGAATGAGGAGGTACCCTCCAGGCTGTCAGGCCCCTTGTGGGATTGCCGTGCCCACCCTGTGCCCCTTTCCTGCAGCTACACCCAGTGACTGGTGGATGGGAGGCCCCCCTTTCCCCTGCTGTCCACCCCAAGAATAATCCCCTGAACAATCTCCTTGCTTTAATCTCCTCTCAGAGCCTGCTTCCCAGGAACCCTAGCTGGAACAAGTTGGTTCCTGGGAGCTGCTCTTTTTTCTTCTTGCAAAGACCTGAAGCTGGCTCAGGGACCGCAAAGCCAGAAAAGAGGAAAGGCTGCCCCCCGGCCGCCGTGGTTTCCCCAGCTGAGCAGTGACCAGGACAAATCCTGCTCCATGAGGCTCAGGGCCCAGCACACAGTAGACTGAACAAAGAACGGACAGTCAGAGTCCCAGCTCTGAGCGATGACGGGGGACAGGGGATCCTGATCAGACAAACCCTCTGGCAGTTAGACAGACATGGTTAAAAAGAAGGGCGCCTGGGTGGCTCAGTCAGTTAAGCGTCTGCCTTCGGCTCAGGTCATGATCTCAGGGTCCTAGGATTGAGCCCCACGTTGGGCTTCCTGCTGAGCAGGGAGCCTGCTTCTCCCTCTTTCTCTCTCTGCTGCTCTCCCTGCTTGACTCTCTCAAATAAATAAATAATATATTAAAAAAAAAAAAAAAAGAAAGACAGCCACAGGCCCCAAATGGAGTCATTTATGTTAAGAGCCTCACATCAGGAAACCAGGACTTAATACCTAACCTGACTGCAGTTTTCTCCCTCTATCCCCGCCCGCCGAAAGTACCCTTGAACCCATTAACCTGGAATTTCCTGGTCAGCACTAGGAAATTTACGGCTAGGCACTTTCCGTTCCCCTTAGGAGGGCAAACTTGTCTAAAATAATGCATTCTTTGCTAATTATGTCCCTTTTCCATTTTCTCCCTGTTTTTAAAAGCCTTTCCGTTCCTGCAGCCCAGTGGAGTTTCCCTCTGCCTGCTGGAAGGGAAGCTGCCCGATTCAGGAATTGATTAGTGAAACCAATTATATCTTTACTAGAGTGAACATTTGTTATTTAACAACATATATCAAATAAAATCTGGAATATATATTATAAAATCTGAGATATACAAGTATGTATAAGTTATAAGCGTGTGTGTACACATGCGTACACGTATATACACACATACACACACGTGTAGTAGATTATAGATAAAATATAGGTACAGATACTGATGTAGGAAATATTGCAGTTTTGGAGCGAATGGTCAAGAAAGAATTCTTTTTTTAAAAAATATTTTATTTATTTATTTAATAGACACAGTGAGAGAGGGAACACAAGCAGGGGGAGTGGGGGATGGAGAAGCAGGCATCCCCCAGAGCTGGGAGCCTGATGTGGGGCTCGATCCCAGGACCCTGGGATCATGACCTGAGCCGAAGGCAGATGCTCAACCGACTGAGCCACCCAGGTGCCCCAAGAAAGAATTCTTGAGACATCTTTGGTGCAAAAAGGTGGTTTTATTAAAGCATGGGGACAGGACCCGTGGGCAGGAAGAGCTGTACTGGGGTCATGAGGAGTGGCCTATTATATACTTTCAAGTTGAGAGGGGGTTAGGGACAGTGTAAGTCTCTAAGGAATTTGGAAGCAAGGTTTCCAAGACCTTGAGGGGCTAGCTGTTGCTAGGAAAAGGGTATTTATTACTGTCTAGTAAAACCCTAGCCATGAGACCCTTCAGATGTTTATCAGTGGGCCACATGCTTGGAGGATGATTGCTAACAAAAATCTTGGGGAAGGAGGTAGAGATAAAGGAAGTTTCCAAAGGAATTTTTATATGTTAAAGGAGAATTACAGGATCCTGGAGGTCAGGCTAATGTTAAGCTAAGATTGCCTTTTGCCCTTAGCAAAGTATTAACATGGAGGCAGTTTCTAGAGGAAGGTCGCTCTGCCTGTCAATGGGCTGTAAGTTGGAAGGAAATTTAATTTTTTTTTTCCTTTGCCTTTGTTCCCGGCATCAGGTCCTATTTGAAGGTATAGGGGGTGACGGAGAGCATCAAGAACCTGGAGAGAACCTTGAAAGGAGTAACATTTGCAAGTTTGTAGCCGTGTGCCTGAGGATAGTTTCAATGTGGATATCGGAGCTGTCCATGTGTTTGCTGTCATATCCCGAGTGGTGCAAGGGGCTGATGGAGGATTTAAAAATGTTTCCTGCCTGTCTGTAGAGTGTACTCCACTCTCAGTCATGTAGATAGCGGTCTGTTGGGTGGTGTTTGGAGGAGAGCGTGGACAGTGAGATCTGGGATGGGGAGCCTCCCCTCAGTGGGGTAGGGAGACCAGGGACAGACTTACACTCTGGACCCGGCTGGACTTCAGGATCACCCAGGTTACCTGCAGAACCATACAAGTCCTCAGCTGAGCCAGGGTCTCTGAGAGGGGGGCCCAGGCATCAGGACTGTTGTAAGCTTCCCAAGAAACGCTGAAAGGTGAGCACCCCTGGGTCGAAGTCAGTGAAGCAATGTTCCCACAGCACCCCCCCCACTGCAGCCCAGACTTGGGGCAGCTGTTGAGAGACAGAAAAAGAGATTGATGCATGCGAAACACCTGCCTGGCTCTGTGATTATCCTTCTTCTTCCCATTTTGCACACCAGGAAGATGTGGCTGGCTGGTGGCAAAGCCAAGGCCAGAAAAGTTATGTGGGACAGCTGCCTATTGTCCACTCATTGTCTACCTACCCAGGGTGGGTGTTTACCTTGAACCTGGCCCTGCCCGTGGTCGTGGTCCCCACAGGTTAGGGGAAGCTGGGCAGGAAGCTGATCTTACAGCAGAGGACTGCCCGACATGAACCATCCACCCAAGTCAGACAACGCCGCTCTGTGACCCTGGTGCAGGGAGACAGAGACCAAAACCAGCTCGAAAGCTCGTCTAATTAAGGTCCCTGTGCAAAGCACAAAAATACCAACTAGCCCTACTCTCCTGGCTAATACAAATGACCGTCACGGATTTGTCAGTCATGGCCCCACCCTCCCCCTGCTCTTTCCCCTTTCTAGAGAAGACTTATTAAGATATCTCATCAAGAATTGGTCCTGCTTCCTAATAGTATCCAATAAAAAGTACAGCCCCACTTCCTTGAACTTCCCCAAGCATCTAAGGCAAGTATGAATTCTGCCATGAGTCCTTCCTGACCCTTTCTGGAGGAGACCACTACGGTTCCCCATGGTGGGCCCTCCGACTTCTCACAACCAGTTGATAAACCTCCCCGCAGTCTTTGGCTGATGGGCATTGACAGGATGATACTGTGGGGCCCTGGGGCTGGTTCGAAGGTGGCACAAAGAGGAGAAGCCATTTCCCTAAAAGCTCTTGCAAAGGAGATCTTTGAACTGGGTCTGGAAGAATAACAAGAGACTGGCCAGGCAAACTGAGGAGAAAAGGCCTTCCAGGCGGAGGGAACAGCATCTGTGTGGTCCCAGAGCATGAGAAAGCCATACACTTTTGGGGAGTTTGTTTGGATTCATTTACTGGGTGTGGGGCGTGGGCGAGGCTGTTTTATACTGACTCTATCCTGAAGGCAAGGGGAGCCACTGAAGGATTTTAGGGAGAAGGACTTAATCAGATTTGTGTTTCAGAAAGTTACTCTGGTAGGCAGGGTTTGTGGCCTGGAGAGGCTGAGACAATCGGGACTTTGTTACCAGACACTGCTAAGCACATAGTAGATGCCCATGTTGGAAGTTACCGGGGGGAGAAGGAAAATCAGGTCAAGTCAGAAGGGGGCATTGGGTCCTGGGGACAGATGGCAGAGGGTGGCCTCGTGAGAGGAGACTGTGATGTAGCCAGGGCTCTGGGGAAGGGGTGAAAAGCATGGGTGGTTGGGGGGGGGGGGGCTTTCTCTCCCTCCCTGCTTGCCAATTTGCCCCTCCAAAGAACCAGGAAGACAGTAAGTGCTTAATCAGTGCACATTCAATAGTGCAAGGCACTTCAGGGACAGACAGATGTAGGTCTGTGTGGCTTGCTGTGGGACCTAGCCTCCCTGAGCAAGGCTCCTCGTCCACAAATTAGGAACGGCACCTCCTACCATGTAGCTACAGATGGGGGAAGCACATTTTCAGTAATAACGTTGGGCCCAGGCTGCCTTTGTTCCTTCAGTAATCCTGCAAGGTGGGTGCTTTACAAGTGGGGAAACTGAGCCTTGAGTGGGAAGCACCTGTGTTCAGGGCACAAAGCTAGCTGGTGGTGGAGGGCGGCCTTGGATCCTGGGAAGGCCACCTTCAGAGCTCCCAGCCACGGCCAGCCTGGTCCAGGGGGTGGTATGGGGCGGCCTTCTGGGCCCTTCTCTCTCTTCAGAGAAAGAACAGCAGAGCCCTAGGGAAGATGACGTGGGTTTTGGCCAGGAGCGGTTGAGGGGTTGATCGCTTAGGTGACCGTGAGCGGTCACTGTGGCAGGGGCTGTGGGTTGCATCTGGAGACAGGGCACGATGACCCCCTACCAGAAGTGGTGATGGACAGGCTCGGCGACAAGGCTGGGGGAGCCTGAGCCCGCACAGCGAGCAGGAGGTGGGCTTGCACCAAAGGGACTGTTGGCCACGGTGAAGTGGGCACCGATGGACTTCTGCCATGGGGGGGCGGGGGGGGGGGGACCGGGGGGGGGGGGGGGGCAGATCCGGGAAGGCCCCAGGGTCAGGAGCCCAAGGCTTTTCCAGTGGCTGCCCCCACCCCTGGCGCCCACCCCATCTCCTTCACACACAGTCTAACCCTGACTCCCGCACAGGAGTCAGGCCCTCAGTTGCCATAACAACTGGATCCCAGCAGTAAAAATAGTAACTTATTTCTTATCCAACTTTTTTTGCTCTTGGAAAAAAAGAAAATCCATTTCTAGGTTTGTGTTTCCCTTCAGGGGTCTCCTCTAGGGCCCCACTGAGCCCACTGCCAAGACCTGGGGAAGGTCGACAGCAGGCTGGGGCCGGGAGGAGGCCAGTGGGCCAGCAGCCTGGGGAATGCTGGTTCCACATCTGTGGCTTCCCTCAGCCCCTGGGCAGCTGTGCTCAACAACGACGGACGCCCCAGGCCTGCCCTGGACTCCCCGGGAGGAGGGGGCCACGGGGAGCTCAGGCCTCTGGGGCTTTCACTTTTATAAAGCCAGCAGGGACCTTTTTGGGAATTGAAGTTGAGGGTGGAGGAGGAGGTATGGCTGGCACCTGGGGACAGGTGTGTCCCAGTGGGGCTGACAATAAGGCCTGGGGAGGGGGTCACAACAGTGGTGATGGAGGTCAAGGTCAGGGAAGAAGCCATGAAATGCAGGCCCAGAGCTCGGGGCCTGGGCAGCTGGGCTCCAGGACAGCTCCTCTGGTTGTGTGACCTTGGGAGGGTCCCCTGGTCCCTCTCAGCCTCTTTCCCTTCTCCATCGAGGGGACAGGAGGCTCTGGTCATTACAGCCATGAGCCTCACCCAAAATGTATACGGACAACTGAAACAAAAGTTTCCTGAACATGACTTACTCTCTCCTGGCCCCGTGTACTCTGGACGGATGTCTTTTCTGTTTCATTTCCAACGGCTGCTCACCACCCACTGGTTGACTCCCTGATCTTCTAGAGCCACACTGCCCCATAGGACTTCCTGTAGTGTTGGAAATGGTCCGACATGGCAGCCACTAGTCACATGTAGCTGGTGAGTACTTGAATGTGGCTTGTGTGACCCAAGAGCTGCATTTCAAATTGCATTTCATTTTATTTAACATAGAAATAAACAGATGCAGGAGGCTGGTAGCTTTCATGCTGGAGGTCACAGCTCTGGGAGGTCCAGACGAGCAGTTCAAAACCTGCAGCTCCAAGGAGCCTTCCAGCTCTGCCTCCTCACAGGGTGGGCTGGCTGCCTTGCCGGACCCTCTGGCCCACCACATTCTATCCCTCGGCCTTCCACTCATGCCAACCTTGACCTCAAGCTCACCTGGCCAAAACCCAGCTCACATCTTCCCTCACCTCCCTGCTGCTCCTCCCTTGGTCTCCTCCCCCTCCCTCCACACCCCCAAATGTCATCACTACCCACCCAGCAGGGCCAGCCAGAAGCCCAGGGGTCACCCTTCACTTCTAATCCATCAGCAGGGCCTGGTGGATTTGACCTCATAAACATCCCTAGACCCCCTTTCTGGTCCCCACCTCCAGTCCTCCCTCCCCGCTCAGCCTGTGAATGGGTGTACCTGCAACCCTTCTTGTCCCCACCAACACCAGATATCTGTCTGTGCCCATCGTGTGCCCAGCATTTGGGAGCACAGAAGTGAATTCCATGGGGTCGCTTTTGCCCTGGGTGGGATTATTTTCTGAATGTGTAGTAGGAACTCAAATAAAGCCTTGTTATTTAAAATAGCAGGGAGCTGGGGTTTGGGAACCAAAGGGAAGGGAGAGAAGTGTGTGGTGGGGAGGAGGTGCCTTTCAATTTGGGCACCTGTCCTCTCATGTTGAAGGCTCTTCTGCCTCCCGCAGTCCCCAAAGGTGTCATCCGCTCCCGTAAGTGGTTTCCCACAGCCTATAACCCGGGCCAAGGTCTCCTAAAGGATAGAGCTGGATTTTGTAGAAGATCAGAGCGGGGTGGGCAGATCCTGGGGTACGCTGCCATCCGGCAATAAAATGCGCATGGCCCTGTCTGGGGGTCGTGAGGGTCCCCAGAGTCACAGCCTCTGGGAGTGGATTAGTTCCCCAGAGACTGCGGCCATCCCCGGGCGGGTCCCCTGGGGCCGTCGCGCCTCGCAGGCGCTCGGGTGGCAGGAGGCGCCGGCCTTGGGGGAACCGCTAGCTACAAGTATACCGCCCGGGCCGGCCACGCCAGGGGCCTGAGTGGCTGGCGCGCCACAAGTGGGTCCGCTCCCTTTCCAGCCCAGCCCCGGCGGGGGGGGACAGCGGGGCTCCGTCTAGCAGGCCGTCACCTCGCTCTGGAAACTCCGGCGGAGCGCACCCCGGGAGAGAGACAGGGAAGGGGCTCCAAGCGGAAGCCCCCACCCCTCCCTATCGCTCCTCCCCCCCCGGGTGAGGGCAGGAGGGGTCTGCCGGGCACGGGGAGGGGGCCGAGGCCGCGGGGACTAAGGCGATTGGCCCGGAGCCCCCCCGCCCCGCCCCCGCCCCCATCTGCTCGGGATTTGGCGTCGGCGTCTCGGGCTCCGGCTCGGCTCGGCTCCAGCTCGGGCTCCGCGCGCCCCCCCGGCCGGCCCCCGCCCCGCGCCCGCCTACCTGCTGCTCCCGCGCCCCGCGCCTCCCTCCCTCCTAGCGCCGGGTGTCGGAGCCCCGGGCTGGGTGCTGATGGAACCGCCGCGATGTTCGCTCCCCGGCTCCTGGATTTCCAGAAGACGAAGTATGCGAGGTGAGGGTGGGGGCGCGCGGGGAGCGGACGGCACGGGGAGGGGCGCGCGGGGAG
>NW_022589782.1:3713481-3732552 GCF_004348235.1 Phoca vitulina | reverse complement strand
GGGGCGCGCGGGGAGCGGACGGCACGGGGAGGGGCGCGCGCGGCGGGGAGGGGTGCGCGCCGGAAGGGGGCGAGCGGGGAGCGGCGGCCAAGGCTCTCAAGGCTCCCTCCCGGCTCTGCGCTGCCGGGCTCGCTCCCCCGTCGCCCAGAGAATTCGAGGTGATAAATGGACCCTAACCTCGGCCGGAAGAAAGCAGAAAGGAGACTCCGTGGTCTTCGTGAGAGTCTCCGCGCCCAGCTGTGCGCCCCCGGACCCGGGAGTAGCGCGGCTTCCCGGCGCCTCCTCCCCTGGCGGCGAGCCCTGAGGCGAGTCGCTGCACCTCCCGGAACCTCAATTTCCAGGTCTGCCAGACGGGGATAATGACCGTCCCCATCCCTGCGGACTCCGTGAAGCACTGTGCATGGCTCCCGGAGCAGAGTAATCGCTCGGTTTTTATCCGGCGTTAACGATAAAAGGTTGTTAGCACGCCCCAGCGGTGTCCCCCCACTAGCCCCCACTGCCCCCACTGCCCCCTGCACTGCCCTTGCCTTCCCCTCACTGCTCCTGTCACCCCCCCACTCCTTTCCCCCCACCATCCCCCCCCCCAGCCTTCACCACCCCCATGGCAAGCTGGAGGAATGAGTTAAGTGCTCTTTTTAGGTGGGGAAACTGAGGTTTAGGACCCAGGAAGAGCTGCTTGTACATCTTGGCTTTTTGACAGTGTGAGGTTTGTGGTCACCCCTGAGCCTCAGTTTCTTCTAAAATGGTGATGGCAGATACTCCCACGGGACTGCCGAGTGGAAGCCAAGCTCCTGTTGCATTGATTACGAATTAAATGGGGAGGTTCATAGTTATTAAGTTTCTCTAAGATTTTATGGGGTCTGCTTGCCTGAAAGCTGGCAGGAAAACTCTTTCCCGAATTGCCCTCAGCCCCTGAAGGTCTTGAGGGAGGACAGGCTGTTCTGGGAGTGTGGGCTTTTGCCTCCTGCCTGGGTGCTGAGGGGGCGCCCAGCCTGCCCTGCTGACTTTTTGCCCTCCCCCTCAGGTCTCCTGCTTCTGGGTGGAGTAGGCAGGGGGTGAATTTGAGACGGATTAGCACCATTTTTGATATCCACGTCTACGTGGCTCACTGTCTCCTGACAATTGCTGAGGGTCCCTGTCACCATGAGGTCTCCACAAGTTCTGGTCAAACAGCAGAGCTTGATCACAGATGTCCAGGCTGAGCATGGCATGGGGTGTGTGTGTGTGTGTGTGTGTGTGTGTGGCAGGACTAGAGCTTTACCTGCTCAGTCTCACCCTCCATTTCCTGGGGCAGGGTTGTACGTGTCTCCTTCATAAGGTTGGGGAGTCTCACTGGGAAAGGGGACACACGGGGGAGTTCTTGTGGGTTTTTCTTTTGGCTGGAAGGTGGGAGGGGCTGGCTGTCCAAATCCATGGAGTCCTCTTTGATATGGGCACTTGGATTTTCAAAGGCTTGTTCTCAAGGGTCCTGTATGCTATTGTGAGGTGTAAGTTGGTGGAGGGTTTGCTGGAAGGGAAGGGAAAAGTCTGGGACTTGAGGCCACAGATGCAAACATGCAGGAAAGGAGCTCTGAACCCTGTGCCATGGGCCTTCGCCTGTCCTGCACCTGCTGTGTGGTCTTGAGTAGGTGTCTCAACCTCAGCTGGTTGATTTGGAAGGACAGGAGGGTTGGTCTGAATGATCTGTAGATTTGGACACGGGTGCTGCCCTCTCTAACTGGGCTAGAGCTCTCCAGCTGGGCCAGGGGCTGGACCATGAGCTTTTTCCTTTCTAGGGGTGATGAGTCCAGTGAGGAAGTGGAGCACATGGATTAGAACTGTTTCTGTTCCTGTCCTCATTGCGTGGCCCTTACTGTGGTGCAGCCCACAAGTTAGGTCCTTAATAAAGGCTTCCTGATTGAGCGCATTTAATAGTGTGACCCCGTGCTGTCCAGTAGAAATGTCACACAAGCCACATACTTAGTTCTACATTTTTTAGTAGCTATTCAGTTTAATGTGTGACTGATTTTCTATCTCATTGTCATAAAAAGGTAAAAACTGGTGAGATTAATTTTAGGAATATATTATAGTTAATCCTTGATATGCAAAGTGTTGTCGTTTCAACATATAATCACTATAAATGAATTATTCATGAGATACTTTACATTCTCTTTTCACTGCAAGTCTTTGAGATCTGTTTGTGTGTTTTATACCCATGGCCCATCTTGGTTCGGACTAGCTATATTTCAGATGCTCAATAGCCACATGTACCCAGTGGCTGCCATGTTAAATAGCACACAAATATCTTCCAGGGCGAGAGATGGGCGTTTGTCTTAATCAGTTTGGGCTACTGTAAGGAAGTACCATAGACTGGGTGGCTTATGAACAATAGAAAATTATTTCTCATAGTTCTGGAGGCTGGAGGTCTGAGATGAGGGTGCCAGCATGGTTGGGTTCTGGTGAGGGCCATCTTTTGGGTTACAGAGTACAGACGTCTCGTTTTATCTTCATGTGGCAGAAAGAGAAGGAGCTACTCTCTGGCCTCTTAGAAGGGCACTAATCTCATTCATGAGGGCCCCACCTCCCTGATCTAATTATGCCCTAAAAGTCCCACTTCCAAATGCCATCATGCTGGAAATTAGATTTCAAAATAGGAATTTTTTTTTTTTTTTTGTGGGGAGGAGGGAGAACACAACCATTCAGCCCTTAACAGTGTTCTTAGTTAAATGCTGTGTGACACTGTAAAGGATGTTTTCCCTCTTTGAGCCTCTGGTTTTTTTTTTTTAAAGATTTTATTTATTTATCTGACAGAGAGAGAGAGAGAACAAGTAGGCAGAGAGACAGGCAGAGGGAGAGGGAGAAGCAGACTCCCCGCCGAGCAGGGAGCCCGATGTGGGACTCGATCCAGGGACTCCAGGATCATGACCTGAGCCGAAGGCAGCCGCTTAACCGACTGAGCCACCCAGGCGCCCAAGAGCCTCTGTTTTTCAACGGATGTTTGGACCAGCTCATCTTTCAGGTTCTAACCTAGAACCTTTGAATGGTTTGCCTAGATCAAGAAATATACTATCATTAAGCTATAGGAATTAAAGACTGTGTAGTGTTGGTGCAGGGCTAGGCAAATTGGCCAGTGGAACAGAATAGAGAGGCCAGAAGCAGATTCATGTCTATAAAGACATTTGATTTTGAGAAAGGTGGTGTTGCTGATCAGCCAAGGCAACGATGGTCTATTGAATAAATGGTATTGAGACCATTGGTTATCCAGATGGAAACAGTGAAACTGGAGCCCTACCTCACACTATACAGAAAAAGCATTTCTGGATGGATTAAAAATTTTAAAAGTGAAATAAAAAAAGAATACAACTTGAAACTTTTAGAAAATAGAAAGGACTATCTTTTGGATTTCAGGGTAGGTAAAGATTTCTGAAGGTACAAAAAGTTAAAACCATTAAAGAAAAAATGGGTAAACCAGACCGCATTAAGAATTATGAATTTCTTTTCTTTTTTTTTCTTTTTTAAGATTTTTTATTTATTTGATAGAGACACAGTGAGAGAGGGAACACAAGCAGGGGGGAGTGGGAGAGGGAGAAGCAGGCTTCCCACTGAGCAGGGAGCCCGATGTGGAGCTCGATCCCAGGACCCTGGGATCATGACCTGAGCCGAAGGCAGATGCTTAATGACTGAGCCACCCAGGCGCCCCAAGAATTATGAATTTCTATTCATCAAAAAAATGCCATGAAGAAAATAGAAGACAAGCTACGAACTCGAAGGACATATCTGCAGCACATTTACCCACCAAAATAATTAACGTCCAGGATATATAAACAACTATGATAAGAAAAAGACAAATAAGAGAATAGAAAGTGTAAAAATACAAATCGTTTTGCAGATGAACACAAAGAGAGAGAAGAGAACACAAATGAACAGTGAACATATGAAAAGCTGTTCATGTTCATTGGGTGTCTACCCTGGAGAATATTGTGCACATGTGCATCATTGGAAATGGACAAGAATTTTCTCAGCAGCGTTGTTCGTGATAAGCAAGACCTGGAGACATCCCAAACGTCATTGCTAGAGTGGTGTATATTCATATAATGGAATAAGACCCTGCAAGGCGAGCGACCTCCACTTTCAGGCAACAGTATGGATCAATCTTATAGACGTGTTGAGTGATAGCCAAACACAAAGGAAAGTATGAATCCAATCATTTAATGCTCAAAAACAGGCAAACCAACTGTTGTTTAGGAATGCAGAAGAAGGTATGTGGAAAGCCAGAACATGATGATTATTGCAAAATCAGCTCCCTGGCTACCTCTAAGGGAGGCGGTGGGGATACACAGGGTGCTTCTGGGTCTTGGCAGTGTTCTAATTCTTGACTTGGGAAGAAAACCAAGCTGGATTTTCCATGCCCTACAAGACAGCTCCCAATCCCCAGGGGCAGACTTACCCACATGGCCACACCTCCCTACAAGGGAGGCTGGGAAGTGTCCTCCCACTGTCTGTGCCCATTGCTGCCTCCCTGGGGCCCAGAACAGCACCTGTCATCTGAGTAGGTACCAGTCAGATCTGGTGAATGACTAGTGGCTGTGTGACTTTGAGCAAGCGAATTCACCTCTGAAGACATTAGTCTGCGCTCTTGCTTTAATCTGACTTTAAATGGGGTCTTTATAAAGCAGCATTATGGTCATACCTGCAGCCTATGCTCCTTGGACAACATTTTTAAAATCCTGGGAAGTAGGTATAAAAATGAAAGCGACGGTCCCCCTGCATCCCGCCATCTTGAGATCTTCACTGTGAAACGTGCTGTTTGCTTCCAGTGCTTTCTCTGTGGAGACGCTACAGTTAGCATTGCTCGTCTTTTAAAAAATCTGACCTGCGGCGGGGCGCCTGGGTGGCTCAGTTGGTTAAGCGACTGCCTTCGGCTCAGGTCATGATCCTGGAGTCCCGGGATCAGGTCCCACATCGGGCTCCCTGCTCGGCAGGGAGTCTGCTTCTCCCTCTGGCCCTCTCCCCTCTCATGTGCTCTCTCTCTCTCTCTCTCATTCTCACTCTCTCAAATAAATAAATAAAAAACTCTTTAAAAAAAAAAAAAATCTGACCTGCGGCAAGGCTGTCTCCCTTGTCTTTAACCATTATTCACAACCTGAGTTTAATGTGTGCCTCATTTTCCATCTCATCATCGAACCCTGCTTTATTTTATTACTTCCCATTTTTAGACGCTTCTCTTGCTTCCTGGAACCCACTTCTGCTGGGGGACATCTCTGCAGGAGAATTGAGGAGAATTCTCTGTGTGGACGTATATCTGATCCATTGTCGATCCTGGGCATTAGCCACGTCCTGTGGGTCACAAGTTCCCTCTGATGCCCAGTTTATAAGGACCAGGTCTTGGGGCGCCCCCAGGAATGGCCCCCGTCGCGCCGTTCCTGCCACGGGTTTAAAGTTGCCCCTGAGGCCACACAGAGGTCAGGGCCCAGCTCTTCCCGTCGCGGTGTCCCTGGGGAGTGGAAGGAGCTTGGAGCTTGTGTTCTGATTCTGCTCATCTTTTTGCTGGGCTCTCTTGAGCGGGCCACTTAGTCACTGCGCCATGGCATCCTCCTTGGACCTGAGGCTAACATGGGCTTGGCAAAGCATACAGTGGCCCTGGTGGGCTTTCTGTAGGTTTAGGTCCCCATCCTACTTCCTGACATCCCTTCAAGGCCGCTTAGGACCAGTCCTATTCCAGCCAAGAAATCCTGAAGGTCACGGGTTTTGTAGACATTTCCTTTTTGTTCTTAAGGGGATGAAGATATGTATGAGAAGCATCCGGTGAGTGTATACAGTTGGTGCTCAAAGCGGTGGTTATTTCTGTAAGTGATGGTCGTCATGTACAGTCTCTTTCCGGAGAGGAGTTGAAGCACTCTGGAAAGAGCAAGTTTCTCAAGGTCCACGGGGCTGCCAGAGACCCCTTCAGGCTTGGCAAGGCTTGCTGCGATGTCGGCCGGCTTCTGGGCACGGAGGAGGGGCGCTGAGGAGAGGCTTCCAGGGCCTCTGTCTTGCCGGGCTGCCGTGGGCGGGCCAGCTCCGGGCTTCACGGGGTAGGAACCACGTGCCGCGCCTCACGCCTCGAACCTTCCATTCACCATCCCCTCCGACCCTTAGCAGTTGGGGCAGTAGGTACCATTTTTTATCCTTACTTGGTTTGCCTGTGGTCATGGAACACACGGTGAGGCTCACACCCGGACTGTGCTTTGCTTTTCTGCCTCCCACACAACCACGGGGATAGTGATCCTCGCGGTCACGTACGTTTGTGGAGTAGGGCCGGAACTCGCACGCACGGTGGTCCCCGCTGGACACAGGGACCGGAACCCCGAGTCTTCCCTGTTGCCCGCCCCCAGGCAGGGCCCTCAGCACACCCTCTGTGCGTCCTCCTTCATTCACGGACAGGCCCCAAGCATGTGTAGGGCCGGAGCAAGTGTCCCAGGGGAAGCCCACACACCATATGTCTGAATATTTAAAGTTAAAAATCTAGCTAACAAGCTTTTCAACAAAACAGGTTCTGTCCTGCTTGGCAAATATACTTCTATAATGACAAAAATGGAACACTCTGGTAAAGCGTGGCCGTCAGATGGTTGAAGGCTGGCCACATGAGCCTTGGCGTTTGTGGCTGGGCCAGCCGTGCCTGGATGGGGAATAAGATAAAGGCATGCATAATTTATTAATTGCTATATATTTCATACCAGTTATTTTTCTCTTCGTTGCAGCAAAATCATCAATTATGTTACTTCCATTCAAAATTTTCACTTAAATTGGGTTCTAGTAATCATCTAGAGTTGTGCAATCCAGGACAGTAGCACGAGCCACCTGTGGCTATTTAATTAATTAGCTAATTAATTAATTAATTTTAAGTCGGCTCCATGCCCAGTGTGGGGCCCAATGCTGGGCTGGAACTCACAACCCTGAGATCAAGACTTGAGCTGAGACCAAGAGTCAGACACTTTAACCAACTGAGCCACCCAGGTGCCCCTCCCTGTGGCTATTTAAATTCAAATCTAAATTCATTAAAGTGAAATAAAGTAAAAAAGCTAGCCCTTCAGTTGCATGGGCCCAGATCCAGGTGCTCAATAGCCGAGTACAGCTGGTGGCCACCGTATCGTACATACAACACAGACCTACAACATTTCGATCATTGAAGAAATTTCTCTCGGAGAGCACTAGTCTGAAGGATGAAAATGCAAAACGTAATTTAAAAAATATCCCACGGGGGCGCCTGGGTGGCTCAGTCTTTAAGCGTCTGCCTTCAGCTCAGGTCACGATCCCAGGGTCCTGGGATCGAGCCCCGCATCGGGCTCCCTGCTCATCAGGAAGCCTGCTTCTCCCTCTCCCACTCCCCCTGCTTGTGTTCCCTCTCTCGCTGTGTCTCTCTCTGTCAAATACATAAATAAAACCTTAAAAAAAAAATCCCACAAACATAAATTAAACCAAATGTAAAAAATTGAAAAAAAAAAAAAAACCCTCTTCTTTTTAGAGTATCTAAAACTTTCTTAAATTTTTGAAAGGCAAAATACAAATGAAGATTAATAAGCATAAAACTTAAAGTCAAGAAGTATTTACGTAAAATAAAGTATTTAAGTAAAGCTGAAATATTCAGATTTTTTTGCAAGTGTGATTGAATCTCCTCTTATGAAAAGGAAACCCTTCCCCTCTAGAGCTCAGTGCCCACCCAGTTGCAAGAGATGTGGAGAAGTCCTTTCCTGGGGCCTGGGTTAGTCATAAAGTGGATGGCTAGGGTGACAGCTTGGATTATGCCAATCATGAGCACTGGATCCCCCGTGAGCCAGGTGCTCGAGGCTTCTTTAAGTTAGTTTGTGGGTGTTGGCGAAAGCAAGACCCTCTAAACCCGTTCTGCGGCATACTCCGTGAGTCAGTATCATTGGTGTCATCTAGTGCTTGTTAGAAATGCGGAATCTCGGGCTCCATCCCAGACATACGGAAGCTCATAGTTTAGGGGAGGACTTGGTTTCCTAATAATATCATGTGAGTGAATGCAGAATTGAGATGTCGACAAGCATGCAGGGAAGATGGGTATGGTTTCTGCTCAAGTGCCCGGGCCAGGCAGGCTTGAGGGTTAATCAGGTACTCTCAGTTGTAAGAAATAACCGAAGGCCTCAATTTGAACTGGCTTAGAGGAAAGAGAGGGAAGGAGGGACAGAGAGAGAGAGAAGGGAGAGGAAGGAGGAGAGAGAGAGAAGATGAGGACAAGGAGAGGAAGGAGAAGGAGGAAGAGAAAGAAGGGAACACCAGAAGAAAGAAATGAGTTTGTGTCCAGAACTGAAAAGTTCAGGAGTGTCTTGGTTCAGGTACAGCCGGATCCAGGGTCTTAAAGAGGACCCGGGCTGTCTCTCTTTGTCTCTGGGCTCTGTTTCCTCTGGTGGCTGCATTGTCTGGACTGCTCACAGCCTTCGTGGACTGAGAGTTTCTCTTTCCTGGCAGGATCACCACTGTCCTGGAATCGAGTGTCTGTGTCCTGGCTTGGATGGCATGCCCACCCCTGAACCTATCGGCGGGGTCAAGGGAAGGGCTACGGCAAGGCTAGATCCTTTGGAGCGTGGAGTTTGGGAGGCAGGCATGGCTTGGGTGGCGGTGGGGTGTGGCTCCACCTGAGCCCAACGGAGCAAGAGGAGGAAGGTGTGGCCGAAAAGGAAAGTGAGTGCCGTTGTATAGGACTGATGCTTGTTACATCTCCTGACGACGGGACGGTTCCTTGCCAATGTGTCCCCTTGACCCCAAAGCTTTCAGTGCGTGTGTACGTAGTACCAGGCACTCTCTTATGAGATGAGATTTAGGAAAGGAGACTCGGCCTTAAATAGGAAGTTCTGATACCTGCTGCAACAGGCATGAACTTTGAGGACAGATGTTAAAAAGCTGCTAAGCAAAAGGACGAATGTTGTGTGAGTCCACTTCTGTGAGGTCCCCAGAGTCGTCAGACTCACAGAGACAGAGAGCAGATGGTGGTGCTGGGGGCTGGGAGGGGGTGGGGGTCCGTGCGTCACGGGGACAGAGTCTCAGTGTGGGGGGATGGAACGTTCTGGAGCCGGATGGTGGTGGTGGCTGCAAAGCAGTGTGAATGTGCTCAACGCCCCTGAACTGGACCCTGAAACATGGTTGAGGCAATAAACTCTACATTGAGAGTGTTTTACCACAATGAAAAAAAAAACCTAGCTGAAAACAGTGACACACGTAGGTCATTTATTAAATGCGAGGGGAAAGAGGGGGGAAGAAAGGAACTTCAGCATTGATGTAATATTATTTCATATGGAGTCCATATTCCGACTTTACCAGTTTGCCCCGTCACTGTCCCAGCTGCCAGGATCCGGTTCAGGGTGCCCTGCTTTGTTTCCTTAGCCTCCTCGAATCCAGAATTTATCTCCCATCTTCCTGTCAGGCGTCCGCGTTTCTGAGGTGTCCAGGCCAGTTGCTCTGTAGGCTGCCCCAGTGTGGGGGTCCCTGGGCTCAGTTCGGGGTCTCAGGGTTAGACTGAGGCTCTGCATTTTTGGTGGAAGCGATGCTGGTCCTTCTAGGCATCTCATAACTGGCAGTGAACCTCGATCACTTGCTCACGTAGATGTCCTCCAGGTTTTCTGTCTGTAAAAATTATTGTCTGTTTTGGTAATTGGTGGCATTTGGCGGGAGGGAGTATTTTGAGATTGTGTACATATTCTGGTCCTCACGTGATGAAAACTGTCATTCATAAAAGTAGAGAGAATAGAGTAATGAACCCGACACCCCATAGCCTGAACTTAACAGTTACTAACATTTTGCCAAAGTTGCTTCATCTCTGCTTTTTCCCCGAGGGTATGGCTTCAGTCCACATCTCTAACTGGTGAGGACACTTTTTCCAATCCCTACACCCCTGTCCCACCTGTCAGCATTGGCAATAATTCCCTAGTGCTGCGGACGCGCTTGAATTGTACATTTTGTCTATTTTTAGAGAAGGTATATTTACTTAACCGCATGTGGCTAGTGCTGTGTTAAGTAGCATGGCTGTGGAGGCTCAATTAGGTTCAGGATCCACGTTCTCGGCAAGAAACTTCAAGGTGCATCTCTCTGTCGGGGGCGTGCGACATCTGACTGTCCCATTTCCAGTGATGTCAAGATTGATCTTGGGGCCCCTCGGCTCCTTTTGAATATCCAGTTGCTCAGCAACCCCCCAAATTTCTCTACACTTAGTGTACCAAAGTGGTGGGATCTTCATTATTATCCAAGAGAAAACCACGGTTCATTTCTTTCCAAGAAAAGCCTCCAGAGGAAGGAATGGATGTGTCGGTTTGTAGCGTAGATATTCTTAGGATGTGTGGATGGTGTCTTGGGCTCTGTGAACCCCTGGGGTGGGGTGCATCCACTCTGTGCGTGTATGCGCACATGTGTGTGTGCATTTGGCCCCGGAGAGGTGTAGATCTCCCAGCGGCCAGCCACCATGCTCAGGAATGGGTGCCTGAATCCTGGACGTAGGGGATGGAGCTGGGTCGAAATCCAGCTTCAGCATATCCCAGGGCCCTCTGTACTGGAGTTCCCATGGCTCTACCAGGCCCTGAATGGTGCTCTGGACCGTTGGCCATCGGTGGCACTGGGTTATGCCTAGGGCATGTGGCACTGTGTTGGCAGGGCTGGTCATTCCAGGTGCCGTCTCTGTGAGGGGAAGGATGTTTTCCATGAGCTCACGGGAAATGTTCTGGATTGTAATCCCATCATGACATCAGGGAGGGGAAGACTGCAGAGATGGGAAGCTGGGAGGGAGGCCAGGTGGCCTTGTCAGGGGGAGGCTGCGGGCCATGCGTTTTGGTGGTCCCTGAGGAGCCCCTGCACCCCAGCATCCCTGAGTCAGGGTCTGGCTCTACTCTGCTGGCCACCTTTATGAGCCTCATCTCCTCATCTGAAAAATGGGCTAAGAAGCCCACCCTGCAAGATTCCGAGGGCTTTGGAGGGGAGCTGAGGAGTGACTTCAGATTCATTTCCGGCTCTGCACCAGGGAAAACTGCAGTGAACAGAGCAGACGTGGGTCCCAGGCCCAGTGAGCTGCCACCCCGAGGAGCCAGGGGGTGTGAGCGAGCCTTGCAGACTGTGGAGTGCTGGACAGACAAGCCTTCTGGTATCACAGCCCCATCCCCAGATGGGACTGGAGCCATCCAGAAGCGATGTCGCTTGCTTGCCCTGGGGGCTTGTGGCTGGTATCCTGAGAGGCCAAGTCTTAGTCCCAGAGAATCTGCCTTAGTTTGGGTCTCCCCAGCAGCGGACCCCGAGACGAGGACGCAAAGGCAGGCAGTGTGTTTGGGAGGTGATCCCAAGAGACATCGAGAGAGTGGGGAATGAGCACAGGGAAGGGCACACAGCCACCAGGGGTTTGTTAAGAAGCAAGTTGGTTCTGCTTGGGGGACGGTGTAGGGCATGCGTCGGAGTGACCCCACCGGGCACAGAGGCCTGGCACGCTCCTCAGCTCACTGTGTCACTGGCAGAGGCCACCTGCCATGAGCACTAACTCTTGGATGCTTGGGTGGGGCGTGGGCTTGCTTCAGCCTCTTGTTGCAAGGACAGTAGAGGTGCCCACCCCCCCCCAAAGATTTCTGGTTCAGAAGGTCTCTCACCTGCTGTCTTCCAGCAACTTCGGTGAGGCAGGGGACGGGGTGGTCCTTGCTTTAGAGATGGGGACTCTCATTATCCCAGAGGGGAGGAGGTTCCCCAGGGAGCCACAGGGAGGGTGCGGGGCTGGGGTCTACCAGTCCTACCAGGTACACATCTCCAGGGGGCGCTGTCCCCAGGGACTGCCCCGTGAAGCAATGCCCTGTGGCCTGTGTTCCCTCCTACAGACCGTGACAGAGTTCCCCGGACCTGGCACCGGGGCCAGTCTCACCCCTTCCTCAGTTTCCCCTTCCTGTTCCTGGCTCACTCTCCCCTGGGATTTTGATATTGAGACCACTGTGGGGTGGCACCGGCCAAAAAACTGTTTCCCAAAGCCTGAGCCAAGATGCTGTCTGCACCCAGGAGGAGCCTGAATTCATGAATGGACACAAAGAAGCATCCTGGGGCCAAGCTGGAGAAGGGGAGGCTCTCAGGGCCCAGGGCCAGGTTGGCCCTGGGCTGCCCTGGCCTCTGTGGGACAGACAGACAGACCCCCTTTGTGTGGAAGCCTGGGCACATCTCTTTAGTCCTCTGTCTTGGGATCCCAGGGCCGCCGCTGCCAGGCACGGCCCAATCCGGAAGTTTTCCTGGGAGAAGAGGACTGCTTCTCTCCGGGGGCTACAGCCCTGGGCCCAGGCTGGGAGGAGAGGGAGAAACTGCAGAAGCTCTGAGGCTGGGCCTGGCCCCTCCAGCCTGACAGGGAAGGCGCAGGAGGGGAGGTGAGCAGCTGGGATGTGCTGGGGGTCCACGTGGTGGGGACCTGGCGGGTCAGCCAGCTTCGTTCGGCCCTGCCTGGGGCAGAAACGGTTTAGAAAGCACCCCCCCCCTTTTTTTTAAGATTTTATTTTGAAGTCGTCTCTACACCCAATATGGGGCTGAACCCACAACCCTGAGATCAAGAGTTGCATGGTCCACCCACTGAGCCAGCCAGGCACCCCCAAAAGCATCCCTTTTCAGACCCCACCCAGACCTAGCCCTCAGGAGCGTGGAGCTGCTCTGTTGACCTTCTGTTGAATTACAACATACAGGAGAGCCTGCCTTTCACTTCCAGCTCGAACCCGGGACACACTGGGGAACGAGCACCCAGATCAAGATGCTAAACAGTGCCAGTTGCCAAACACCCCCCATGTGCCCCCTCCTGTCACTGTCCCCCACTCCCAAGGGTACCCACTGCCCTGGCTTTTATCATCAAAGTCTCCTGTTGCCGATTCTTGAAGTTTATGTAAATCGGTCCGAAGAGCGGGTACCGTGGTCGGGCGCCGTGTCTGAGACGCCTGCCGGGTTCTGCGTTCAGCTGTGTTGGCCTGTCTCGATGCAGTCTGCTGTTCTGTGGTGTGGCTCCCTCCGTTTCTTTCCACCCTGCCCTGGATGGGCATTTTGGGTAATTCCCAGCACTCTCGTTGTGACCACCCCCTGCCCTCCCCCAACTCCTGATGCAGCAGGTTTGAGAACACCTGGTCTCAAATATGGATTTCAAACATGGACTTCCGTATTTAAGATGTTTTTGTTAGATTTTTAAAAAAATTATTAAGTAGTAAATGAACATTGTGGCCAGTGATGCAATGCAGAAATATAGAGAAAAAAATAGTGTTTCCCGCTCTTCTCCCCAGTCTCTCCTCTGGTGTCCCCTTTCATACCTTCTGCTTTTCCAGGTCAGCTCCCCGCCCCGCCTCTTAGATCACGCTACCTTGGGCAAGCCTCTTACCCTGGCTGGATTGACCCACGTCTCAGGAGTCTGTCTGCTCCAAAATTTTTGGAAGATCTTAAAAGGCCGGGACTATTCCTAACTCGATATATCTCCAGTCTGAACTTCATAAACACTCTGAGATGATCGATTATTCAGGTAGTTGCCAGGCATTACCTCTTGCATGCCTGGCTCTGCATCGGTACCGGGAAGATGAAGATGAATTGGGGCCAGGCCCTTGTTTGCAGCTTAGGGGCCAAGACCGACCCGGAAACACCCAAATACATGTTGCCTGTGCTATGATAGGGGTTGCAAGGGCGATTGTGGGAGTCCAAAGGAAGGAGCTACTCTCTCTGCCTAGAAGTGCTCCAGGAAGAGAAAGACAGAAGGGGTCTACAGTAGCAATGGCTTGTGCCTCGACCTACAGGTGAGAGAAAGCTGTTTACTCTCCAGTGTAGATGGGGGTGTGAGGATCAAGGAAAGCTTTTCAGAGGGGCCTTTTGACCTGGGCTTTGAAGGCTGAATAGGAGTTCTCCAGCTATAGAAGAGGGAAGGGGATTTTTAAGCAGAAGAAAAGATAGGTGGAAGGGCTAGAGACATGATGACTGCGTGCCATGGGGAGAGCTTTCTTGGGGAAAAATTGCAGGGTCTAAGTCAGGGATAGGAAACAAAAGAAGCAGGTCCCCCCTTTTTGTTCTTGGCTTGGCATGGTCTCTTGTGCTCTGGGTTGGCCAGGGTTTTGCCCTGGTGCGTGAGATCTGCGAGTCTTGGTGTTAGACTTCCCAAGGTGGGAGGGGACTGACAAAGCCGGGGCTTGGGCGGGGTGGGGGGGCACTTATGGCCAGGGTTGCTCTGACCACTGGCCAATGAGGCAGTGATTTTAGGAGCTGGGACAGGGCTCTTCCCTTCTTTGCCTCCAGATTCTCCATCCTGGAGAGGATGCCCAGATACTTTATTCTATAGTGTAAAAGACTGATGGCAGAACCACAGACAGGCCTGAAAGGGGAAGTGAGTGTGGTACAAAGAATAGACCAGGAGTCAGAAGGTCTGGGGTCCCCCTCTCAGCTGCAACCACTTCCTAGCCTGTGGCTTAACTTCTGTGAATCCCTGTATAAAATGCCAGTCATACTCTCATCCCTGCTCACTTTGCAGCGATGCTCATGCAGGAGGAGGGAAGTGAAAGCGTTGGGTAACTCTCAAGCCAGGGACGGCTGCCTCCTGCCTGCCCTGTACCCATAGCAGACACGACCAATCGTCACGCCCTCCTTTCCCGCCATGCCTAAACTCACGGCACACACCCCCGGCAGCCACGACCAGCCCTGGACTTGGCGTGGGAGTTGAAGCCTCTTTGCTGTCTGTGCTGAGCTGGGTGTTCCTTTTCTGGTCCTGGGGTCCTGTGATGTCCCTGTTGTGGGACACCTGGCGCTGTCCCCTCTCTCTTCCTCCAGCCCTGTGGCTTCTCAGCCTCGCTTGCACACTGCAATCACCCGGGGAGTTTAAAAAACTACCAGTGCTTGGGTCCCTCCCCTGGCAGGTCTGTTTTGAGCGCCAGGGATGTGGCCTGAGCATCGGGATTTTTCCTTTCTCCCTGGGGCGATTCTCATGCACAGCAACATTTGCTCCAGCTTCTTTCCCCAACCTGCCAGGTGGTGATAGCTTGCATCCCCTGTGGCCCCGGGTCTCAGGGAGGGGGTAATGATGACGCAGCTGAGCCCCAACTCCTGTTGCCTCCTCGCTCGCAGGATAACAAGGAGTCTTCCTATGTACCTCGATTTGCCTGTGGCTTGAATTTGTTGTTGTTAAAATATATAACATAAAATGGACTGTTTTAACCATTCTTAAGAGTCATAAGCCCTTTCACACTGTTGTACAACCATCACCACCATCCGGCTCCAGAACCCTTCATTGTCCCAAACTGGGACCCTGTCCCCGTCACACACCATCCCCTCCCCCAGCCCCCCGGCACCACCACCTGCTCTTGTCTTCATGGATTTGGCAACTCTGGGGATCTCATATACATGGAATCCTGCATTATTCACCTTTCTGTGTCTGGCTTATATCATGTAGCTTAATGTCCTCAGAGATCATCCACGTTGTCGGTAGCAGGTGTCAGGATTCCTTCCATTGGATGGATGGACCACATTCTGTTACCTGTTCATCTGTGATGGACTCTTTGGGGTGCTTCCACCTTTCGGTTCCCGTGAATCACACTGCCGTGGACGTGGGTGTGCAAACATCTCTTCAGCCCCTGCTTTCAATTCTTCTCCCAGAAGTGGAGTTCCTGGATCTGATGGTGGTTCCACGTGTAATTTCGGGGGGGGGGGGCCCAGACTGTGTCCCAGGGTGGCCGCACCATTTACTTTCCTGCCAGTTTCCCCACACCCTCGCCGACACTTGCTTTCTGGTTTTTGGGTAGTAGCCACCGTTATGGGTGTGGAGTGGTGAGGGCTGATTTTGAAAGCAAACCTTCTTTCCTTACTTGACCATGTCAGAGCACCTGTTCCGGAGGGGACGCGGGAGGTGGAGTACTGAGCACCTGCTGTGTGTGGGGAGTTCACACATCTCCTCTGTGAGACAGGCGCCATCACCCTCCTGGAGCGCAGGCCTCATGCTCAGCCAGTTCTGGGCTCAATTTCCTCTGCTGAAATGGGGCTCATAATAGAACCTTCCTCATGGGTTGTGAGGATTCAGACTCATTAACGTTGGTCACGTGCCAATAAGTGCTGAGTGCTGTGCGCAGATTAACCCATTTCATCATTTTATAATCCTCTGAGGTGGGTGCTGAGGTTCTCCCCTTTGCTCAGATGAGAAAACCGAGGCCAGGGAGTTTTTGCAGCTTGGACATGGACTCGTGGCTAGAGAGGGGTGGTGCCAGGATTGACTCTGGGTGGTCTGACCCCCTGAGCTCCTGATCTTAACTGTAAACTCTAGTGCGTGCTCAGTAGGTGGTAGGAGGAGGGTCTAAGCCAAAGCAGAGGCTTAGGGAGGAGAAGAGGAGATCCCCAGGCGTGGCTCCACCCCATCTGAGAAGGGCGGCGGGTGAACAGCTCCTTCCAGTGTAGAGCATTCTCACCTGGGTGCTGCGAGTTCTGGGCTGATTCTTGGAGCAGCCCTGCAGCAGGCGGGTGTCCCAGACATGACCAGCTCCACAGGACAGTGCTGTGACCGCATGAAGGATGGGGGGCGGGCAGGCTGGGGCTCTGATGGAGGAACTCTCTCCCAGTTGTTGGACCTCACGGGATCATAACAGCTCCTGCATTTGGAGTGTTCACCAAGTCCAGTCAGAACTGCTTCCAAAGGCTGTCCTCTTTCCACCGTGCCCCACTGCCCATCCAAACCTTAGAAACCCAAGCGTTTGCCACTTTCAGAAAGGACTGGGACAGGCACCTCCTGGGATTCCAGTACTGTATTAGCCAGGACACTGAGCCTCAGCAAAACATCATTTACATGAAGGAAACACTTGAAAGTGTTTTGGTGTTCATCTTGGAAGGAAGAAAGGGAAACAGATTTTCTGCCATCCATCCCTCCGTCCATTCAGACAACTATGTATCTACCTATACACTTATTTTTCTACCAAGCTATGTGTCTATCTCTGCTACTCACATACTCACCCACCACTCCATCCATCTCCCCCATCTATCTCTTCATCCATTCATCCCCCACCCATCCATCCATCCCCCACCCATCCATCCATCCATCCCCCATCCATCCATCCATCCATCATCCACCCCCCCCATCCATCCATTCCCCATCCATCCATCCACCCATCCATCCATCCATTTATCCCCCATCCATCATCCATCCATCCATTTATCTCCCATCCATCCCCCATCCATCCATCCATCCCCTCATCCATCCATCCCCCCATCCATCCCATCTATCCCCTCATTCATCCGCCATCCATCCCTCCACCCATCCCTCCACCCATCCATCCATCCCCCACCCATGCATCCATCCCCCATCCACCCCCATCCATCCATCCACCCATCCCATCTGTCCCCTCATTCATCCTCCATCCATCCATCCACCATCCCCCACACATCTATCCATCCCCATCCATCCATCCATCCACCCCCATCCATCCATCCCTCATCCATCCCCTCATCCATCCATCCCCCCATCCATCCCATCTATCCCCTCATTCATCCATCCCCTCACCCATCCATCCATCCTCCAGTCTCCCCATTTATCGATCCCCCATCCATCCATCCTCCAATTTCCCCATTTATCCATCCATCCATCTGTCCTACCATCCATTCCCCATCTTCCTGTCCCCTGATCCATCCATCCATCCTTCCAGACAAATACTTATCTAGTTACTTGCCTATCAAGCCATTTGCCTATCTCTCCAGTCTACTTACCCACCTTCCCATCCAGCTAGTTCCACAGTTGCTAATTGGAAACGTACTGGAAAGTATGGCTGTTGTCTTGTGGACAGTGGGAGAGCCAATGAAAACAATAAAGTCACATTATTTTCTCCTTTTCACTAGCAATTAAAAGTGTTCAAATTTGAAATCTGCAATACCGAGGTGCATCAATAATGTCTTTAGGGAGTAATGGGCATAAGGGTGACATTTTGCAGTTGCTGAGAAAACTCTGTCAGCCCTACAAGAGTAGGGGGACGTGGGTAGACAGCCTAACTCCAGATGTTGCCTTCCAGTGACTTCCTTTATTCTGGGCAGCCATGTGCTGAGTGCAGGGCAGTTTCCTGGGGAATGAGGCGGGAATGGTTCTGGAGCATGGAGATGTTGGCACCCTGGGATCCTGAGACTGGGATCGCCTCCTGACCCCTGCCACTGACCCAGCTCCCACTCCAGCCTGGTGGCCACCTCCCCAAGCCTCTGAGCACTCCTCCACCTTCCCGCTCCTCCTTTCCTGCTGCCCTTTGGTCTCCAGAAGTTCCCACTGCTGTCTTCAGTGCGACCATCCCATCCTGTCTGTGACATCAACCCCCCCAGCAGAGGACTGACCTTCTGTTGCCGAAATCTTTACATCATAAAAGCATTGGCATAATGACCCTGAGAGAATTTTCCCCAACTTTTTATTTGGAAAAATTTCAAATGTGTATCAAAAAGTTGCAAGAAAAGTTTCATGAACACCTGAGTGCCATTCACTTAGAGTCACCGGATATTAACCTTTTCAGAGTTGGCTTTATCACTTCCTCTTTTCTCTGAACCTTTCGAGGATAAATTGCAGACATCCGGACACTTTATCCTCAAACATGTCAGCACATATCTCTTACGGAAGGACATTCTCCCCCATAACTGGGACACACTTATCTCTCCCAGCACATGACACAACACTGTGATCTGATAGGCAGTCCATCTTTGTCTTCCTTCAGAACACTTAAATGAATTCTTAAGAAGAAAAATGCCATTAAGAGTGAATCCTACGGCCTCACCACGAATATGTATTTCATTATTGTGCATTAACGGGTCTTCCATCCATACACGTATTTCGACCTTATTATAATCATAATGAGTTATATATTCTCTTTCCCACCTGATGATAGATATATGGCAAACATTTCCTGTGTCATTATGCAGTTAAAAAAAAACTGACATTTAGTTACACAAATAAAACTTGAATATAATCCCATAAAAATTCAAACAATACAGGTCAATGGAAAATCTCCTTTGATCTCTCACCCAATCTTACAAATTCAAAAAAATAAGGGGCAGCCAAAGTCCTCTGTGACCAGAAACCCCAATTCCATCCATCTCTCCTCTTTTTTTTTTTTTTTTTAAAGGAAGTTT
>NW_022589782.1:3551870-3713381 GCF_004348235.1 Phoca vitulina | reverse complement strand
TTTTTTTTTTAAGATTTTATTTATTTATTTGACAGAGAGAGACACAGTGAGAGAGGGAACACAAGCAGGGGGAATGGGAGAGGGAGAAGCAGGCTTCCCGCAGAGCAGGGAGCCCGATGTGGGGCTCGATCCCAGGACCCTGGGATCATGACCTGAGCCGAAGGCAGACGCTTAACGACTGAGCCACCCAGGCGCCCCTCTCCTCTTTTTTTTCCAGGCATCTTTGTATGCCTTTACCACCGACCTGTTGTTAGACATTCAGATTAATTCCTGTTACTGGGATTTGTCCAGTTCTGTGTTACTCACCGTTTAGCAGCTTGGCTTTTCATGTATCTCACTCAGTGCGTCCCTGCTTCCGCTGCCCATTGCTGTCACCCAGCAGCTTTAATATTGATGCCTGGGTCCCAGCCACAGAGAGAGGTTCCAGGTTATTTGATCTAGGATGTAGCCGGGGGATTGGCATGTTTAAAAGCTTCCCAAGAGATTTTTTTTTCCTTAGCATTAAAAAAAAAAATTAAGGTGAAATTGACATAAAATTTGCCATTTTATTTTATTTTATTTTATTTTAAAGTAGGCTGCACGCCCAGAATGGAACCTATCATGGGGTTTGAACTCACGACCCTGAGATCAGGACCTGAGCTGAGATCAAGACCTGGCTGAGATCAAGAATCGGATCCCTAACTGATTGAGCCACCCAGGTGCCTCCCAAAATTTGCCATTTTAAAGTGAACAGTTTAGTGGCCGAGTGCAATGCACAATGTTGTGCAATTGCTGCCTCTGTCTGGTTCCAAACATCTCCATCCCCGCAAAAGGAGAACCTGTACCCATTAAGTGGTTGCTCCTTCCAGCCTGGGGCAACCGCTAATCTCTTTGTCGTTACGGATTTGCCTATTCTGGATATTTCATATAAATAGAACCCTATAATATGTGATCTTTTGTGTCCGGCTTCTTCCACTCATGGGACAGCATCCTGTGCTTGAGATTTGTATGTGTAGCAGGTACCAGAATGTCCTTCCTTTTTACTGCTGAGTACTATCCTATCATATGGATGGATCATGTTTTGTTGATCTACCCATCCGTGTGCAACCAAGATTGAGGACCACTGGCCTAACCTCGTATGGCCTCACCTTCAAATTGGAATAATAATATCTACTTTGCGAGGATGTTGTGGGCTTTAATGGGAAGTACTTGGATGGTTCAACCACCAGTAAGAAAATGGTCTCTGGACTCTTTGGGGGGCTCTCCAGGAAGATGTAAAAAGAATGCCCATTCTTTGAGCCCTGTTGCATGTCAGGCACTCCTGTGTGGCCTCTTGAGCCATTTTTTTAAAGACTTATTTATTTATTTTAGAGACAGAGAGAGAGAGAGCATGAGCAGGGGGAGGGGCAGAGGGAGAGGGAGAGAGAGAGAAGCAGACTCCCCACTGAGCTCAAAGCCTGACATGGCTTGATCCCACAACCCATGAGATCATGACCTGAGCCAAAATCAAGAGTCAGATGCTTAACCGACTGAGCCACCCAGGCACTGCGCTCTTGAGCCATATCATCTCATGGTAGGGTTGGTAGTAGTATCTCCTTTTACATACAAGGAAGCTGCAGCCCAGAGACGGGAAGTAATCTCCCCTAGGTCTCACAGCACCTAAGTGACACTGCAGAGATTTTCCACGCAGCACCTAAGTGACACTGCAGAGATTTTCCACGCAGCTGTGCCCAGATCCAAAGCCCCTCCTCCGTCCTGTTCAGGATGGGAATTCAGCCTCTGTCCTTGCCTCCCTGCTGGCTTGACTCTGGATCCTGACTCCGTTTGGGAGCTCTCCGCATGGAGTTGCCCTCCCCATCCCCCACAAATGCCATGGCCCCATGGTCATCTAAGCAGAGGGCTGGCCGCGGAATGGTGATTCTGTTCTCCAGAGAGGAGGCAGAAAGGCTCACTTCCCTCCTTTAGTTTAACTAGTGACAGCCTGCTGGAAATATCGACTCTTTGAAGAGAAACTTCCCACAATCTTGAAGGCTGCTCCTTGACTGTCAGCTCTGTTATAGAACATTCTAAATTTTATCTATATGTTTCATCTGTTAAAAATGACTCCATTATCTCTCTACTGGGGAATGGATAAACAAGCCATTGTACGTCCAGACAATGGAATAGCGCTTAGCAGTAAAAAGGAAGGAGCCATTGGAACACGGTAACAACACGGATGGACCTCACATGTGTGATGCCCAGTAAAAAAAGCCGAACTCAAAAGGCTATGCAGGAAAAAAAAAAAAAAAAAGATGGAAGTGTTGAGCATAATCACCAAGACAGTAATGTGTGATTTAGGAAGGCCCATTTTCTCCTTGTATAAAACAAGTTTGTCTTAGATGCATTTTAAATAGAACTAAGTAGATCCCTGCTTGGCATTCAGAGCAGTTTCTTTCCACCCAAGAATGCACTTTGACTTTATAAAATAAATTCTTTTTAGACATTAAAAAAAATCCCAAAACAAAAACACTGCAGGCCGACCCTGTGACTGCATTTATGCGACATTCTGGAAAGGCAAAGCTGTAGGGGCAGAGAACAGGGTGGTGGTTACGCGCCTGGACACAGGTATCGGGGGCCCAGCGTGTGCGGGCATTTGGGGAGGATGAAGGATCTGTTATTTATCTTGGTTGTGGTGGTGGTGACATGGCGGTCTTCATTTACCCAGACTCATAAAACTGGGTAGCCAAAAAAAGAAAAAAATTATACTGTATGTAAATGCAAAGGAAAAGTGAAAACCTAAATAAAACAATTCATTGTCCTCTTAAGAAATGTCTGCCTAGAGGCTCCGAAGAAAGAAAGTAGGCCACAAGGAGGTAAAGAAAAAGTTCTTGGTTCTGGAGGGTTGTGGGAACTCTGTTTCTTGGGCGTTTGCCCCCGGCCCTGGGGCCTGGTCTCCCGGCCTTTTTCTCGGCCCGCCTTTCTTCTCTTCAGCGGCTGCAGCATGGGGCAGAGACAAGGAGGGTTTTGTGGAACCCAGAAACAAATAAAGAACTGCCCATCGTGGGTCGCCACGGCAACGCGACATTGCCCTTGGACCCGTGAGGCTGGCACCGTGGGTGGCTTATTTGTGTTTGTTAAGGGAGCAGAGGAGAGGGCGGCCAGGCCGCGCCTGATGGCAGGTGGACAAGAACTCCCTCAGCCCCAGGCTCGGTTTCCCACCTTGGAGAAAGGCGTCAGCTGTGTCCCTACGCAGTTGGCATCTGTCCCCCCCCCAGTCCCGTTGGCACAGCCCCCTTGGGGGCTTTTGGGCAGGACCTATCAAAATGAACACCGCACAGACCTGTGTTAGTGTCTCCAGGTCCTCAGTAACAAGTGACCATACGCTTTGTGACTTAAAATAACAAAAATTTGGTCTCTCGGCTCTGGAAGCCAGAAGTCCAAAATTGAGGTGATGGCAGGTTTGATTCCTTCTGGAGGCTCTGAAGGAGAAGCTTCTGTGCCTGTCTCCCAGCCTCTGGCGGTTTCAGCGGCCCTAGGTGTCCCTTGGCTCGTGGTCACATGACGGTGGAGTCTGCGTCTCCATTGTCTCGTGGGCTTCGGCTCTGTGGCTCTCCTTTTCCCATAAGCACCCTAGTCGTAGCAGATTAGGGGCTCGCCCTCCTCCGGTGGGACCTCATGTTAACTGAGGACATCTGCAACAGCTCTGTTTCCAGATGAGGTCACTTTCTGAGGTACTGGGGGTTAGGACATCTGCATAGGAATTTTGGGAAGACACAGTTCAGCTCATAACACTGCCCTGCACGCACTGGGCTGGTTGCCGTGTGCTCTGCACATTCCCGTCTGCTGCTCCCTGGGCTAGGAGCACCCTTCCCTCTCCTACCTCTCTTTTCATCTGGTAAACTCACTTATCCCTCGTTCCCTGTCTGCCGGTGCCCGCTATGGGGCTGGGTGCTCTGCCAGGCACTCGGACATCAGGGTGTGCCTGAGCCTTGGGGAGCCTGTCCTCTCTTGGAAGCCTTCACACTATGCTGTGTCCCTCCTCTCAACTCCAGCCAGCACATAGTAGGTGCTCCTGAATGTTTCCGGAAGGATGAGGAGCACTCATCACATGGTATTGTATTGGGATTTCTGCTTGGATTCGATGCCTTTTGGATTGTGAGCTTCTTGAGGGCAGGGCCAGGTCACCCCAATGCACCGTCCCTAGTTCTCAGTGTAAAACCAGCATACAGAAAGTGCTTAACAAATGCTCTATGAACTGTATGGCATGGATCCAGCAGGGAGGAGGTGCTCACAAATCCTCAGTGAAGTACACTTAACACGGATCCAGCATACAGAAAGTACTCAGTGAATGCTCTGTGATCTGTCCTGGTGTGGTACCAGCGTGTAGAAACTGCTCACTAAATGCTTCCTACACTCCACCCTCTAGCTTCCCTTCTGCAAAATGGGGGGGGAGGGGCGAAGGCTCCCTCGGAGCTCCAGTGCGGCTCAAAGGAGAGACTGGAGGGCTCGAGGCGTGGAGATTCCCAAAGACTCTGGAACACCAGGAGTGCATATTGCTCGGGATACAGTCCACTGGTGGTTCCACATGTGGACCTACGCCCAGCAGAAACACAGTGCGATGGTCACCAAAGATGTGCGCATGGTTGCTTATGGACGGAGTTCTCCCTGGGGGCCCCAAACTGGGCAGTCCACCTCCAGGAGCTGGATGCATACATTGTGTATAGAATTCTGTCCGGCAGTGAAAACAGCCAATCCCTGCATCTGACAACATGAATGAATCTCGCCAAAGTCACGTGGAACCAAAGAAGGTGGACAAAGGAGGGTTTGTGCGGCGTGATCCCACTGATGGGAAGTCCAAGCGCAGGCCAAACTAATCAATGACGACAGAGTCAGAGGTGGTTTCCTTGAAGGAAGAGTCCCTGGGAGGGGGCCTACGGGCCCTCCTGGGGGGCGGGAAGTGAGCTCGGGCCCCTCCCGCGTGGTGGCTTTGCGGGTGGGTGCACGAGTCAGAGGGTCAGGCTGTGCCCGCAGGGTAGACATAGACTAGACTGCTGTATGTCAGACGGAAGGAAGATGAGAAACATGAAATGGAGAGAATGCTGTATTTAGCCAAGTTTGGTAACAAGTACCACATTGGGGATCAGGCACAAAATATTGGCTAGTCCAGAAAGAGTGTAATAGAAAGGGGGAGAGGGAGGAGTGGGGGGCGGAGAGAGGAGGGGAGTGGGACTCTGGACAGGGGAGGGGAAGGAGAGGAGGGAGGAGGAGGGAGGAGGGGGAGGGGAAGGAGAGGAGAGACGGGGAGGGGAGGGATCCTTTATTTTCCCACCAGGAGGGACCCGATCTTCAGGTCTCCTGGGAATCCTGTGAACACAGCTGCTCCCGGCGTCCTGGCCCAGCTTCCGGGAATTATGCCTCTCCTTCCAGGTTCATGAACCACCGAGTCCCTGCCCACAAGAGGTACCAGCCCACCGAGTACGAGCATGCAGCCAACTGTGCCACCCATGCTGTGAGTTGGCTTTTGGGGGCCGAGCGGGGGACACTTCCAGGTGGGAGGGAAGGCAGGCTCTTCACCCTTGGACAGGGTCAGCATCTCCTTTCCGTGGTGATGTCCCAACGGACGACAAGTCCTCTGTGGCCCTTGGAAGAGTGAGTGGGATCTGGAGGGAAGGCCATCTGGGGACATTGGACTGTGGTGCTGAGCATGCCTGTCTTTTGCTCTGCGAGCCTTCGCTGGCTCCCTGGTACCTGGCACAGCACCTGGACTCTAGCAAGCTCCCAGGCAGGCCTTAGTTCATAAGGTGGTCCGCCTTCCCTGCTACCCAGGTTCCAGCGCCCTGGAGTCCTTGCCTCCCTCTGCCTGGGGTCCTTGCTGACACCACCCCAGCCTCACCTAAGAGACCCTTCTCTGGGCGGTAGGCCCCTTTGGGAATAATGGAAGATCGAGACCCACATTGTCCAGTTCGGTAGCCACTGGCCCCGTGTGGCTTTTGCGCCCTTGAAATGCAGCTCATCTGTTGGAGATGTGCTGCCAACTTGGGAAGACTTAGCACGGAAAACAGGATGTAAAATAGCTCCTTAATATGTTCATTATGTATATTACATGGTATTTTGGATATATCGGGCTGAACAAAATGTAGTATTAACGTTAATTTCACCAGTTTGTTTTTCCCTTTAAGAACGTGGGTCCCAGAACACCCAAAATGACCTGTGGGACTCGCGTTATAGTTCTACTGGCTGGGGCTGCCATAAACCCTTTCTCCTGAAAAAGTGTTCCCAACACACAGAACTGGGCACACTTTCAGGGACCCCCTGCCCCCTGTGCTTTGGAGAGTTCTAGACTTCTCCGGGGAAATGATGGGTCAACCAAGGCGTGAAGAGCGAAGGGTTTTCCCGGTGGACCTGGTGGGGAGGGCTACTTTCTCCAGAAGGTGCTAACTACGTGTGCACGGGTGTGAGGCGGTGTGGCGTGCTCGGGGACCGTGAGGCTGGCGTGGGGGCGGTGACCGGCGATGCTCCTTGAGGCGGGGAGCCGTCGTGTTTACCACGACCTTCTCCAGAGCCCTGCTGCCCGATACGGTAGCCACTGGTTCCGTGGGGCTGCTGAAATTGAAACTAAAATCAATTAAAACGACATAAAATGAAAAACGTCAGCACTTTATTGCCACCATCATGATTCAGGTGCTCGGTAGTCACAGGTGTCTTGCAGCTCCCATGTTGGATGGGGCAGGTCTAGGACTTCCCTGCCAAGGAGGGAGGGTCTGTTGGATGGCGCGGGTCTGGAGAAGAGAGTGGGCGGCATGCTCGGGGAAGCTCAGGGACTCTGTACATCCCTGGACCCCACGCTGAAGGCTGGCCCTGCAGCACCTGTCCCCGCTCTGCTTCCAGCTCTGGATCATCCCCAGCATCCTCGGCAGCTCCAACCTCTACTTCCTGTCCGACGACGACTGGGAGACCATCTCTGCTTGGATTTACGGCCTCGGCCTCTGTGGGCTCTTCGTGGTGTCCACCGTGTTCCACACCATCTCCTGGAAGAAGAGCCACCTCAGGTGACTCTGCCTAGCCCACGGGTGGGGCAGGGGCTGGGCGGAGTGACCGGGGTGGTGACCTTCACGCCGTCTTTGTCTCGGCCGGCCGGCCAGGATTGGATCCCACCTGGGCAGACCACCTCAGCCACATGAGCCTCGTTTGCTCACCTCCGAGAGGCCCGGAGAGCAAGCCCCCAGCTCCCAGTGCTGTTAGGAGGGACCCTCCTAATCATCGTAACCATCAGAATGGCCTCCCCGGGTCCAGGCCCCGGACAGACGTCACCCCTGATCTTTTCAATAATTCTGCGGTATAGGCGGTAGTCTTGGATTTTTAAATTTTTGCTTTGCTTTTAATTTTTAAAAACACTGTGGTAAATACCCATAACATAAATTGACTCTCTTCGTCAGTCTTAAGCGTCCAGTTCAGGGCCATTAAGCACATTCACACTGTTGTGCTAACACCACCATCCATCTCCAGAACTTTCTTCATCTTCCTGAACTGAAGCTCCATCCCCTTTGAGCACTCGCTCCCCATCCCCTCCCCAGCCCCCGGCACCCACCATCCGACTTTCTAGGGACCTCACGCAAGGCAGTCGTCCGGTATTTGTCCTTTTGTGACTGGCTTCTCTCATTTGGCACGTGTGCTCCATCCAGTTTGTAGCGCCTCTCAGAACTTCCTTTTTAAGGCATTCCATGAATATCTTCCATTGTAATACACATGTGCATCCGTTCATCCTCATCCGTGGACGGATCCTTGGGTTGTTTCCACCTTTTGTGACTGGCTTCTCTCACTCAGCGTGAGGTTTCAGGGCTGGTCCCCGTTGCAGCATGTAGAATCCCCGGCTTGTACGTGATGACACTGAAATTCGGAAGGCGATGGGTCTTGCTCAAGATCACCAAGCTGGTCATATCTGAGCCAGAGCTGATCCTGGGAGTCTGGGGCCCCCGTACATCGAGGGATGCCCTGGCCCCATTGCAGCAGTGGCAGGGACCCCTAGTCTCCAGCGTCAGCATCCCCCGCCCCTCCCCCAGGAGCCCCGTGACTTTGCTGTAGCCCCCATTCCCATTTCCCATTCTTGCCCTCTCCGTGGGTCTTGGTTCCGCCCCGCTGTAGGAGTTTCTTGTGACTGCCGTAGCAAATGACCCCAGTCTGGGTGGCTGGAAACAACAGAATTCTTTCTCTCGTCGTTTAGGAGGCCAGAAGGCCGAGATCCAGGTGTCAGTGGGGCCATGCTCCCTCCAAAGTCTCTAGGGGAGGATCTGGCCTCTTCCAGCTCCTGGTGGCCCGAGTCTTCCTTGGCTTCTAGCTGCTTCTCCGGGCTGCCTCTGTCTTCACACGGCCTTCCTCCCCGTGTGTCTCTTTGTCCAGATCTCGCTCCCCTTTTTCTTACTAAGAAACCAGTCATTGGGTTTAGCGCCGGCTTAACCAGTGGTGGGCCTGTGCCGGCATTTCCTGTCCTCACCTGGCACATAGTGGATGAAAAAAACAGCACCTGTCTTTTAGGTGGGATTAAAAAGTCCTAAGTTGCTTAGACCAGTGCTCTGCTTATGGCCCACGCCATAAACATGCTACCTGTTGTTGTCACTTTCATTTCTAGGAGGACATGTGGTTAAACCATACGTAGGATCCCTGGTCAGTTTTACTGAGGGCTGCAGTTTGCTGGGCAGAATCAGTTTGCGTTAGTTATCTATTGCTCTGTAATACATTATCCTCAGTCACAGAGGTTTTATTTATTTTTTTAGAGATTTTATTTATTTATTTGAGAGAGAGAGTGAGTGAGAGACAGAGAGAAGACAAGCCGCGGGGAGAGGCAGAGGCAGAGGGAGAAGCAGGCTCCCCACAAAGTATGGAGCCTGACACGGGGCTCAATCCCAGGACCCCGAGATCATGACCTGAGCCAAAAGCAGATGCTCAACCCACTGAGCCACCCAGGTGCCCCAGTCACAGAGGTTTTAAATAACGGGAAATCTTGACTACCTCTCAAGGCTTCTGAGAATCAGGAATTCAGGAGCTTAATTAGCTGTATGGTTCTGGTTCATGATCTCTGGTGTGACCAAGATGCTGGGCTGGGGCTGCTGCCATCTGAAGGCTTGACTGGGGCTGGAGAGGCCACTTCCAAGGGGACTCCCTCACATAGCTGGCAAGTTGGTACTGGATGTTTTACCTGGTGCTCCGTGCTTCCCACATGGACCTCTCCACAGACATGGCTCATTGCTCCCAAAGTTAGTGTTCCAAGAGAACAAGCCAGAGGCTCTAGTATCGTTTATGATCGAGCCTTAGAAATCACTCACCATCATTTCTGCAGCCCTCTGTTGGTTACATGTGTTTGCCTTATTCATCGTGGGAGGGGGCTATGCATGGGTGTGAATACCAGAAAGTGGGGCTCTTTGGGTATCATTTTGGAGGTCGGCTACCACACTGGGCAAACATATTGAGGGCTACCGTTTGCTACTCAACATGAGGTCACAACAAAAACAGCGAATGTTTATTGAGCACTTCCTGATACGAGCTGTGCTAAGTACCAATGCATTTAAATTAAACCTCACGGCCACCCTGTGATAGGCTGCTGGTACCCTCCCCACTTGACAGATCAGAGAGCTGAGGCTGAGAGATGGTAAGGAGCTGGTTCAAGGTTATACAGCCCATAAGTGGTAAGGTTGGCATTTGGACTCAGGCCTTCTGGGCTCCAGACCTGGACCTGAACCAGAATGCTGGGACCCAGAGGCTCTTTAGCGGGGGCACATAGGTCCATTGGTTTTGTACTTTTTTTTAGTCATCAAAGTATTTCATCATTTGAATTCTTTTGAGAAGCCCAGTATATAAAGCCAAAATGCAGAGTGTGGGTGTCAGACCTTCACCTTTCAGGGAGAAGGGGGTCCTCAGTGAAACCTGTGGGGTGTCCCCATTGGACCCCCAGGGGGATGGGGAGCCTGGTTTGAAAACCACTGCTCTGGGCACTTCCAGATGGGGAGCCTGAAGCCCAAGGGTGGTGGCTGGGGCGAAGGCCCGTCAGCCCCAAGCCCAGGCCCCTCCGCACCTGCGGGCGGGGAGGTGTGGCTCTGGGGCCCTACCCCTGACCCTTCCCCTGCCCCTTCTCTGCCCCAGGATGGTGGAGCATTGCCTGCACATGTTCGACCGCATGGTCATCTACTTCTTCATAGCGGCGTCCTACGCGCCCTGGTGAGTACCTCTGCGCAGTCCCTCGTTGGGGGGTGGGGGAGACTGGCTTCCTCTCTCTGAATGTCTTCTTCTAATTTGGCTGGGTAATCTGTTGACTCGGCACAAAAGAGTGTAGGTAAAAAGACGCCCTCTGTCCATTCTCCTTCTGCAACTACTTACAACTCTTGTGTCTCTTTCCGGAGTTGTTTTGTGCAAAAAAAGCCAAAGTGTGTGCCCAGAATATTGTAAATGCATCGGTATTCATATTTTTCCTCCTGCTTCTAATACAAAAGGAAGGGTACTATACAAACTGCAGTTTGCTTTTGTTCTCTTGGTAATGTTGCTGGGGGTACCTCTCTGTATTTTAGTACACTGAAAATTTCCCCAGTCTTTTTTTCTATCGCAGCATAACATTTCCTGGCCATCCCGTTTATGGATATTTCTGGCATTGGGGCACTCCGTCCCTTGGCTAGGAGAGACCGTGCCGTAGTGAATCTCCTTGTTTGCGTATCATTTAGCACCCGCGTGTGGATATGTTGGCTCGAATCATATGAAGTTGCTAAGAGGTGGCCTCTTGTGACCTCCAGAAACAGCAGTTTCATGTGGTGGAACCTGATCTTTGTGGCATAAATTCGAGACTTGGATTTCTGGGCGGCAGGGAGCCGGCCTTCTAATTTGGTTAACCGTTGCCAGATCACCACACAGTGTATTGGTTTTAACCTCCCCCCGCCCCCACAGCAAGTGACCTGGAGTTTTCCAACTTGATTTAGTAATCTAGAAAGTTCTGGAATAAGGAAACGCTCAGCTTCAGGCCACATTCTAAAAGCCCACAGAGCCGTTGAGCTCACGTTTGGGGAATGCGTGGCCGGGCGGTGCTGGGGGTTGGGACCCCGAGGGTCTGGCCCCTGGACGGGCATCTGTGACGGGACAGTGGTGGCATGGTGAGACGGGCCTGCGTGCATGCAGCCATGGGAGCTCAGAGGAGGCACTACTGTGGCGTCGGGGCCTCCGGAGGGCTGCCTGGAGGAGGGGTGCTGCTCTGAGGACCCGCACGTGCGCTTCTGAAGAGTAGGGAGCCATAGGAAGGTTTGTTCCGTTTTTGCCCAGGAAATTTCTGTTTTTGGCCATCACAAGTGGGGCCTTCTCTTTCATTATATCTGCTAATAAATGGGTTTTATTTGTATATGCGAAGGTGATTGCTATTTTTTTTTTTAATTTTATTTATTTGACAGAGAGACACAGCGAGAGAGGGAACACAAGCAGGGGGAGTGGGAGAGGGAGAAGCAGGCTTCCCGCGGAGCAGGGAGCCCGATGCGGGGCTCAATCCCAGGACCCCGAGATCATGACCTGAGCTGAAGGCAGACGCTTAACGACTGAGCCACCCAGGCGCCCCACGATTGCTTTTTAAATACGTTTCGTGGAGGTGTGCTGTACCTGGAGAGCATGCGCGGTCATAAATGTACATCCCTGTGAATTTTCAGCTGCTAGCACCCAGATGAAGAAGCAGAACATGTCCAGCCCCCTTGTCCCCCTGGGCCTCCTCCCCTCAAGGTAACCGCAGCTCTGACATATGACAGTTAGGCCTGATTTCTTCTTTTGTGTTAGTGGAGTCCCCATTCTTTTGGATTCTTGCTTCTTCCACACAGCATACGTCTGGAGAAACCCATGGAGTCATCCATCCTCCCTGCTGGACAGGGCCCTCGTGACCATAGCTCGGGTGTCCACGCTCCTGGGCAGGCTTGGCATGGTGCCCACATCTCATACAAGGGTAGAGGCAAACGGAGTATAGATGGGAGGCTGTTTGGTCTGTTTTTAGGGGTGATGGGGCTTCAAAGCAGGATATTGACGTCGTTTTAGTGTTTGGACCGATGGGAGCAGAGGTGCGAGGACAGGCTGGCCCAGGACCTAGGGGAGCAGCAGTGGTGGCCTGGACCCCAGGAGTGGCCATGGGAGTCAAGGGAGAGGAGTGACAGATCGAAAAGACACTTGCAGGCAGCTGAGTAGACTGACTCATGGACGGTGGGAGGGGGTGAGGGGTGCCAGGTTTCTTGGGCCAGCCTCTCCTCCGAAACCAGCCCCGCTGCCGGGTCCTCCCTGGGGTTGCAGGCAGATGCAAGCCCCATGCCCAGCTGGGCTTTGGGAGAGAAGGGGACTTGCTTCTCTTCCCAAAACTGGTATGCTTCTGGCCGTCAGATGCCAAGTGGGCAGGCGTATGTATGGAGGCTTCTAGAATAAGCACAGGTCCTGGGTGAGTGGGTTGTGGGGAGGCCACTGGAGCAGGCCAGGAGCAGGAGAGAGAAACCAGGAGCCACGGGAGGGAGCTCCTTCCACGCGGCCACTTGTGGTCGGCCCCAGGTGGGCCCTAGGCATCACCTGCAGTTGCCAGGGGCCAAGTCATCTCAGGTTTCCTTTCGGATGCGGCCAAGTATAGTCAAGTCAAGTTTTGTGCTCAGCTGCAGTAACTCTTCGACGGGGATTTCTAAAGCAATCCCCTGACTATCCTCCACTCTGTTGATTTAATGGCTGGGTTTCTAGTCTTTATCCCCAGCTGTGACTGACAGAGAGGTACAGACACTCTCTCCTCATGGGACTTAGGGTCCCACAGGGAGCACAGATGTTGACTGTCCCAATACTGACACGGGAATGAGCCACAACTGTGAATGAGGGGTGCAGGTGACGTGTCCTGGTTTGCGAGCCTTTTTAGGAGGAAGAGTTGGCCGAACGTGGGCGTTGGTCGGATGTGCGGGAGGATGTAGACGGAGGAGCTTGGTGACCAGTTTTCCAGCTGGGCACTTGGGTGCGTGGGAAAGGGGGACATGGGACAAGGTGGTATAAAATCATTTGTTGGGTATTTTTCTTTGAATGGCTCTGGTTTTCATGCCGTTCTCTGCAGAGCCCCGGAGGTTCCCAGATGACCATGGAGGGGTGGGGGTGTGAATGACTGTGGGTTCCTCCATCCTTGCCTCAATCAGAAAACCCTATTTTTTTGATGTTTGTTTTTGATAGATTAGACTTACACGTAAGATTCCTGCATACAATCTTTACTTAAAGGGTGTAAAATGCTTGAAAGCCTCTGGCATAGTAGAAAGAGAGGAGCAGAAATATTTGTTTGAAATTCAGCACACTTTTTTGGGGCGGGGGAGCGTTCATTTTCTTCTGTTAAAGTCAAGTTGAAATTCAACGTGATATTTGTAAGAAATGACCTGTGTAGTTCGAGACTCCCTCCCCTTACCCCTCCCCCCCATCCCATTTTATACTCGTCCTCCTACCCATTGGCCTATTTTGTGTCTGTTTGGAGAGCTGTTTAGAATGATCTTCACTGATGGTTCTTCCGGGTAATGAGTCGGGTTATTTTTTTCTACCTTTAAGCTTCCCAGTATAAATTAACTTCTTTATAATAACAATTGGACTCAGAGCCGATTGCTTTTTGGGGGACACGGGTGGGCAGAGGTTGCATATAAGGTGGTCTCATTCAAGAAATTCACTCCGGAAAAAAGTGAAAAAGGATCCCTCCCCTCAAGCACTGCCATCATCAACTGTCCCTTTCTAGATGGAACTCCCACTACCCACTCGACAGGGGGGCTCCGATCGGTGTGCTGCGCATTTACACATCTCTCTTCACGTGTGCAAATAATACAGTCCCGTTACTCTCCCCTCGCTCCCCGCCGCCACACACAGCATGTCTGGGAGATGTCCGCACCAAAGTCCAGATTGTTCTGTTTTCCAAGCTGCTGTGCCCATGCCACAGGATGGTGTATCCGGCAGGGTGCGGTTGGGGGACAGAAACCATACAATGATTTGAACACGGAACATCTGGTATAAAGGATTGATCATAGGAGATTGGAGGAGGGGAGAATTGATTGATGAGCATCAAAGACAAATCTAGGGAAGCTACAGAGTGGCAGAAATAAGGGACAGCTATGACCAGCCCTGCTCCATCCAGGGCAGAGGTCCCCCCGCGTCCGAAAGGGCCTGACCTTTGCCCACAGGATGACAGAGAGGCTGCTGGAGAGGGCCATGGGTGTGGCTTGCTGGAAATCAGCCCTCTGGGGGTGCTGGGGGAGGCTGGCCACTGGGGGCCCCGAGCGTTACCCCTTGTTCCGTGCCGGGGAAGCTGCTGGCTGCTGGGGGCTCCTGGAAGCAGCCGCTGAGAGGCCCCTGCGGGAACCCCAAGCGTTTCGGTGCAGGTAGTGTATAGGGTGGAGGTCAGGCAGCTTGCCGGGCAGGGCTCCCCACGGGGGGCCCCCAGTGTGCAGGTGTGTGGGGCTGAAGAGGGGGTGCGGGAGCAGCTGCCCGGCCTGGGGCACAGGCCTGCGTTGTCCCCTGTGCCGCCACTGTCCCCTGCATCCACGGCTAGAGCGCACGCTGTGGCCAGATGCTGGAGAAAGCCGCGGGGAAACGGCCTCAGCCCAGCAGCAGAGAGAGAAGCCTGCTCTCAGAGCCTGGTGGGCGAACTGCGGGCACCAGGAAGGAAGACGCTCTCCTCCCGCAGAGTCTCTTCACTGCCCTCCCCCAACAAAGCTTCACGTCGTGCCGGCCGGGAAGCAAGAAGGCACGTGGCCCAGCTCCGTTAGCTTGGAGCCGGCGGGAAGGGTGACTTCGGAGCCGAGAGGCAGTCTGTTGATAACCAGCACAGACAATTACCATCCTTCTATCACCTTCCCCTTCTGATAGATAGTTGGGTGCTTTCCTGGGTGTCCTGTTGGACCAGGGCTGTGATGAATGTCCTCTTCTGTGCCTCTGTGCGCGGACGAGACCGCATTTCCTTGGCTAACCCCTGGGGCTGGAATGACGGGGTCACTGGACATGCACACCTCGGGTTTGATAGATTCGGCCAGATTGCCCTCACACAGGCTTTATGCTTCTGCCCATTTGAGATGCCCTTTGTCTTCGCGCTCGGACGGTGTCCGTTTTGCCAATTTTCCTCTAATCATTGCTTATTGTTGCAGTCAGTTTCTCTGTCTGTCTCTCCACCCCGAGAGCTGTGGGGCACAGGGCTGCTCTGGGGTCAGTCTTCCTGGGAGGGGCTGGGTCCCAGGGGGCCCCCCTCAGGCTGTGCCCTTGGCTTTCTCTCAGGCTGAACCTTCGGGAGCTGGGCCCCTGGGCCTCCCACATGCGTTGGCTGGTCTGGATCATGGCCTCGGTGGGCACCATCTACGTCTTCTTCTTCCATGAGCGGTAAGCCAAGGCTGGGTGCGGGCGCTCAGGGCTCAGGTAGGCTGGACCTCCTCTCTGTCCTTGGGGAGAAGAGACCCCAGGATGACCCCGAAGCATGAGGGCACAGCTCTGCCCGGCGTCCAGGACTCAGGCCCATGGATGGCCACCAGAGCCACAGCCCATAGGGTCAATCTGAAGAGGTTTTATTTATTTTATTTTATTTTTTTAAAAGATTTTATTTATTTATTTGACAGAGAGAGATAGCGAGAGCAGGAACACAAGCAGGGGGAGTGGGAGAGGGAGAAGCAGGCCCCCCGCGGAGCAGGGAGCCTGATGCGGGGCTCGATCCCAGGACCCTGGGACCATGACCTGAGCTGAAGGCAGACGCTTGATGACTGAGCCACCCAGGCGCCCCCTGAAGGGGTTTTAAAAAAGACCTTGTGGGTCACGTGTTACCCACCTTCCCTAAGCTGGGTTGTCAGATGAGGGGAGAGGCTCCAGGCTCTCTTCACTTCCGTCCCACCGAGTGAGGAAAGAAACAGGGCTATAGAAGCAAAGGGGAGTAACTGACTTCTGGAATCTCCAGGGAGGGCAAATCGGTGTCAGCCTGGGGAGCCGCTGGGATGGACGGAGGGCAGCTGCCTGGGCCCCCGGGGAAAGGTGCTGGGATCACACAGTCATGACGGCCCCCGCCCGAGCGCGGCGAGGGCCCGCGTGCGTGCTGTACTCAGCGGGGACAGCCCTGGCCTGTCATCCCACCCGTGGAGACCAAGGCCCCGAGGGCAGGACATCCGCCCAGGGCCACCCAGCTCTGCCCGTGCCTGCTGCGGGTACCTGGGTGAAGTCAGAGCCCAGGGGCGCTGGGCAGAGGGCGGAGCTCTTCTCACTCTTTTGGTTGGGGTGTCCCCTCCTACCCAGAGCGGGGAGCTGTATGCCGTTCCTCATGGGGAGGCTGTCCCGAGGCCCAGATGGCTTGTCTTCCTGCCAGGTACAAGCTGGTGGAGCTGCTCTGCTATGTCATCATGGGCTTCTTCCCCGCCCTGGTCCTCCTTTCAATGGTAAGTCCCACCTGCCCGGCCAGGGGGCTCCCGGCTTGCTGGCTCCCAGCTTGCTGACTCTCTCTCTCTCTCTCTCTCTCTCTCTCTCTCTCTCTCTCTCTCTCGGGATGGCCGCGTCAGCCCCTCCCCGCGTCAGCCCCCTCCCCGCGTCAGCCCCCCTCCCCGCGTCAGCCTCCCTGTGTGTTTAAGGATTCAATAGGAAGACCAACAGAGAGGGAATAGGACGGTGCCTGGGACATAGTTAAGTACCCAGTCGCTAAATTAAACCTGTGATGATAACATCTCTGGCCGTGGAGGCAGAGCTGAGGCTCAGGACTTCCAACCCTGTGCAAGGTGTTTGCACATCCTAAACGGCTTGTCCGCACAAGAGACCTAAAGGGGCAGCCAAGGTTCCTCCCCTGCACAGGTTCTGAGCCCTTACAAAGGGCAGGAGGCCTACTCGCAGGATCTTCCTTTCTTGTCCCTGGAGATGCATGTGATGTCCCGTTCAAGACACCCAGGCTGGCCCACACTCGTGTGCAGCCGCTGAGTGGCTGAGCCGGGATTGGGCCCCATCACTGCTGACCGTGGGGACTAGGACCTCTGGGCTGCTCTGCCTGGGCCTGTGAGGGGCAGAGTCCAGGAAGAGAAGCAGCTGGGGTGGCCACGTGTGGAGCACATCTCCTCTGCGAACCTCAGTTGTCCCATCTGTCAAGTGGGCACAGTAAACTCACCTGCCTGGCACCCTCCCTAGTTTATCTTACACTGTGATTATTGGTAGGTGGTAAAATTATTATGTAGTCAAGTCTAGCAGGTGTTCTGTTTTTTTTTTAAATGTTACAGTTTTTACACAAAAAAGTGGTATGGTTAGGAAGGCCTTCCTTTTCTCCAAGTTCACGTAAATATTTACCTGTATTTTCTCCTGTTTCTGTTGTGGTTTTACCTTTCCGCTGTGGTTTCTCCTGGACGTGGTGATTCGTCCCTGAGCCCCTAGCCAGTGATGTCAGTTATCTGCCATTTAAACGTGCTCCTTTGGTCACACATTAAATTCACACGTATATGTGGGTCTGCTTCCAAGATTTCAGTTCTGTTCCGTCCAGGGACCCATCTCTATCCTGGCACCAAACCGTTTTACGTAATCTAGCTTAATGACGTTTTAATCCGTGGCCCTGTCAGTCCTTCTGCTCAGCATTTTCCTGATGATTTGTATTTATTCTTATAGACTGCCTTCTCCCCCTGCAAGTTCATTTTTATTTGAATATATATATATTTATCTATTAAATTGTATAATATTAAATTGTGTAATTTATATAAAATGTTTTAAACATGTTAAAGTTACAAAATCTATTTAAACTTATTTTTAAAATTTTAAAGAAGTTTATGAAGAATATTAAATAGTACATTGTATAATTTATATTAAACAAATATTAAAGTTTTAAAAATGTTAAAATTTATTTAAATTTATTTTTAAATGTTTAAAAATTTTATGAAGTATGTTAAATATTACATTATATAATTTATAGTAAGTAAATATTTTTAACGTTTAAAAAATTTTAAAACGGGTGCCTGGGTGGCTCAGTCATTAAGCGTCTGCCTTCGGCTCAGGTCATGATCTCAGGGTCCTGGGATCGAGCCCCACTTCGGGCTCCCTGCCCAGTGGGAAGCCTGCTTCTCCCTCTCCCATTCTCCCTGCTTGTTTCTCTCTCTCGCTGTGTCTCTCTCTGTCAAATAAATAAAAAATCTTTAAAAAAATAAATAAATTAAAAAATTAAAAAAAAATTAAAAATTTTAAAACATTTAAATGTATTTTTAAAAAATTTTAAAAATGTATAAGAATATTAAAATAAATATTACATTATATCATTTATATTAAATAAAAATTTTTAATTTTTCTGAATTTTGAAGAATTTAAATTTATTTTAAAAATTTTATGAATTATATTAAGCTAAATATTACATTGTAATATTTGGAAATTTTTAAACTATTTAAATTTATTTTTAGATTCTAAAAAATTTTATGAAGTATATTAAATATTACATTATATAATTTATATTAGATAAATATTTTTAAAAAATTTAAAAATTCATTTAAATTTATTTAAAAATTTTTAAATTTCATAAATTACATTAAATGTTAAATTATACAATATCCATCAAATTATGTTTAAGTACATATACATATACTTATATATAGTAAGGGTGTATTTTAATACATAGTCACTGCAAAAAATAAGTCTGAAGATGTGTGAAAGAGCCAAGCCCTCCTCCCCTCGCCCGCAGTACCATGCCCCAGCTGCAACCACCATTCAGTTTGTGTGTCCTTTTTATTTATTTATTTATATGCAAATCTATGTGGATATGCAGACATACGGACTTGTTTGTTGTTCTTCTACAAAAACGAGGTCACACAAAACGTCCGGCTCTGCAACGTGCTTTCCTCACTTAGCACGTGCCGTGGGTGCATCTCCATGACTGCCACGTGGAGTCATGCCTGCCTCGTAAGGTGGTTGTGAAGGCTCTGAGGTGCGAGCAGGTGCGGGCAGGTGCGGTCAGGTGGGGGCAGGTGCGAACAGGTGCGAGGAGGCACTAGGTATTCCTAAAGCTGTTACTGTGTCATTAATATTCCAGTATGATGCTCTCGAGGACTGAGGGAATCAGTGTCCACAGGGACGATGAAATACTATGTAGCTGTTCAGGAGCTGGAGGTGGCTCTCGCTGTGGGATGCAGACTGGTCCCCCACAGAGCAGTTAACCCAACGTGGAGTTGCAGCATGGTGGGGATGGCGTGAGCCCCTTTGTCTGGAATGATCAGTTCCTGTGCATAGTACCTACTATGAAGTGCATGCATATCGTGTGTTGCACGTGGGGAGAACGTTTCTGGAAGGATACTGTTAACAGTGGTAGCCTGTAACATGTGTACGAGCGGACCCGGGGGAGATGGGGGGGATGGTGTGGCAGGTTCTTCGCGCTCAGTCTCTGCCATTCCCTTTAACCACCAACCACTCAGGGGTTAATAAGTGCTTGTCTCTGACGGCTAGGACGACTCCTTTTTTCTTAATGTTTTTTGTTGGGTTTCTCTAAAATTCTTCACCCTGGACATGCATTACTTTTAAAAAAATTGTGATACAATATACATAAAACTTACGATTTTTAACCCTTTTAAATCTATAGTTGAGCGGCAGGAAGCATGTTCATTTTCGTGCAGGGGTCGCCACCAGCCATCTCCAGAACTTTCTCATCGTCCCAAACTGAACTCTGTCCCCACGAAACACGAACTCCCTGCTCCCCCTCCCCCAGCCCCTGGTAATCTACTTTCTGTCTCTATGGATTCGATGGACTCCGGGGACCTTGTATGCATGGGATCCTACAGTACTTGTCCTTCTGTGCCTGGCTCCCTTCACTCAACACCGTGTCCTCCCGGTTCATTCGTGTTGGAGCAGGTGCCAGAATTTCCTTCCTTTTTAACTCTGAGTAATGTTCCATGGCATGAAATCCCACGAACAACAATTTGTTTATCCATTCATCCGTCTACGGACATGTGCGTTGCTCCCACATTGTGGCTGTCGTGAACCTGGATGTACCAGCATCTGTCCAGGTCCCTGCTTTCGCTTCTTTGGGGTACACGCCCAGATGTATTAATTTTTAGAAAAGACAAGCTAGAAAGTAGTCTTCGAGATTTTGGTAGAAATGAGCAATATTTGAGAATTAATTTGGGGAGAATAGACAACACGTGTTGAGACCTCCTACCTGGGAATCCGGGCTGGCTCGCCATCCACGTCTCTTTTCGTTTTGGGGCGGTGGGGGAATGGCGGGGGGCTCCCAGCCTTGCTGGCTGCTCCTCTGACCTGTGCCCCACCCTTGTCCTTGCCGACAGCCCAACACCGAGGGCATCTGGGAGCTGATGACCGGAGGGGTCTTCTACTGCTTGGGCATGGTGTTCTTCAAGAGTGACGGCAGGATCCCCTTTGCTCACGCCATCTGGCATCTCTTTGTGGCCTTTGGCGCTGGCACCCACTACTATGCCATCTGGAGGTACCTCTATCTGCCCAGCACCCTGCAGGCCAAGGTGTCCAAATGAGGTGGCCCAGACTGCACGGGGCAGAGCATCAGGAAAAGTGTTTCTGTGAACTTTGGTCCAGAGCACAGCGCCCAGGCCCGTCTGCGTGTCCACGGGCAGAGCTTTTGATGGGTCCGAGGCCAGAATGTCCTTCGGGTCCCAGGTGAGAAAGAAAGCATTTAGTCATTTTGACAGAGGAGAAATTAACCCTGTAACGTGTTTCTATCCTAGGCAAGTGTTTCCTAATACAACCAACGTTAACGTCCTCAGAAAAGGGAGCAGACACTGTCCTGGCAGATTGGGGGACCCTGGGCCCATATTCATTCTTTAAGGCCCTCAGAACGCTATTAGGGAGTCAGGGGATTGTTTGTACCCCATTGGCCAGGGCCTCCTCTGCTACCAAAGTCCTGGCTGGGGAATTGTGCCCTGTTCAGGGTAAGTCACCCAGCCTGTAGATCAGGGATGGTGAATATCCGTGACCGTAGCAGACATCACCAATCAACTGCAGTATGGTGCGGAATCAGGATTCTTCTTCAGGAGGTGCTCTGGGCAGCCACGACCTATCCATTCAGCACTCACGATGGCACCCCTTAGCCTTTCCTGTCTGATGTGCTCTGCAGTGGGATCACGGCCAGACCGTGTGGGGGAGCCTGCTTATCTCCTGACATGACACCTGTCCCTACTGGGGAAACTCCTGGGGCAGGCTGTCTGGGGGGCAATGAAGGGAGACTGAGGCAGACAGCCCGAGTAGCCCCTGGCCTTCTGCTGCACCATAGCTGGTTCTCAGTACAGAGGAGTGAGTGAGTGGTGGGGGTTGGGGAAGCGGTTACTTGGTCATTTCTTCTGCTGAAAAAATCCAGAGAAATTATCAGAGCCATTCATTCGGGGGGCAAGCAGATCCTGGGGACTTGCTCACCTGCTCCAGATTTAGGGCTTGTGATGCCAACATTCAGATTCTTGCTTGGTGCCAATCAGCAGCCCTGGGAGGCTCCTCAGATGAGCCCCAGAAGGAAGGCCTCGCTAGTTTGATAGGGATCTGGGCAGAGCGTCTCCAGTGTTGGGATACCCCCACCTCTGAAGTCTCTAGTAGCCCAATGACAAGGCTTCCAGGGACCTGTCCTCATAGCGTCCCCCCAGGCCTGGGCTGGCCCCTCTGTAGCTGCCACTTGGACATTTACTGGGGAGGGGATCCAGGCCCAGCTCCTGAGCTGCACAGGAATCTGGAAATCTCTGAATCAAGCATCTCTCAAGGTAGACAGGCCTCAGCCTATGGCTATCCCAACCAGAGTTGGCTGGGCCAGGACAGGATGCCTTATGCTTAGTTCTTAGTACATTCCAAGGTATTTCAGGGTTCCAGCATCTGGAATCCCATGTACCGATGTCAGTATTAAATCATCAGACACATTCCTCAGACAGGTGGGTTCTGAGCTGGCAGATGCTTTGGGGGTAAACTTTGTCCACTTGCCCCATGTGTGTGTGTGTGTGTGTGTGTGTGTGGTCTACACTGGCACTCCCAGCCTCTGGAAGCTGCCTTCATCTGGTCTGCCCACCGTCATTTGAGGTCAGGGTTGGAGGTTGGGGTGGGGAGAGGAAGCTTTGTGGGGGAGGGCCCCCTGGGGAGGGGCTTGCCGGTGATGGGGTGGGGGGACAGGGACACTGCAACAGTGATCTCTGCCTGGGCCTGAGGCAGGGGGAGGGGGTTCATGTTCGCTCTTGGAAGCCGGTCAGGAATCTCCCAGAGCACGGCACCAGCACCACACCGAGGTGCTGTCCATGAAAGTCGTGTCATTGAGGTGCTGATGGGACAAGGCCCTGTTACAGGACAGGGCTGGGCAGCCTGGGACACTGACCTGGGACATTTTTAGGGGTTCTGGAGCTGAGCTCCTTATGTGACACCTATATGTCCTCCTGCCCCCTCCTTTTGGCTACTTGATCTTGCATTTTCCCCAAGACATCCTGCCTCTTTATGCCCCACCCCTTTGGAGGTGCCAGTTGACCCTCTCACCCACCCATCTTATTCCTACTCATACTCCAAAGCCCTGCTCAGGCATCAGTATTGAGGGACTTCTGGCCTTCCTAGGGGCTCCTGCCTGCTTCCCCCCACCCCCCGTGCTTACCTGCACTGAGGCTCAGAGCTCTATCGTTCATCACCCTGGTCCTTGCACCTGCCTCCCACCCCAGGAGCTCTTTAAGGGAGGAGCTCTGTCTTGCTGGACTTGACATCAAATCTGGCTGCTTCTGTTTGTGAGGGCTTGGGCCAGTTCCTTAACCTCAGTGTCCTCTACTATAAGATGGGGACAGCAAGGCCGCAGCTTGCAAGGTTGCTTAAAGATTTGGTAAGGTAACGAATGTGAAATACCCAGCCTGGTATTCTGATTAGCTCCCTTAGCTGCCCACTTGGGAAGCAGCCTTTGATAATGAAGATGACACTCTTCCAGAAGCGTCAGCTGTGCTAGCCAAAGGAGTGAATCACTAATGGTAGAATTTTCCAACTGTGGACAGGCTGGTGAGGACACTGTTCTGCAGGGCGTTGACCACATTCCTTCCCCTTGGTCCAATTTAGGATGTTTCCCATGAACCCTTTCTCTTCCTCATCATCATTGTGAAAGTGAGTTTCCCAGCATTCCGTTTCACCCAAACCTAGGCCCTGGACCTCCTCCAAAGTGTGTCTCCAGCAGTGGAGGGAAGGAAAAGACGTTCCTCAGGCCAGTCCCTCCTGTGGGTAAGCATTCCAGTCTGCGCACTGGGCGTGTGGGGTGGAGAGGGCAGGACACTGGGAACTCAGATGTCAGCTCCCTCTTCCTGGCCACCTTTGAGGCTGTCACATGCTAGAACAATCCGGCGAAGAGGCTGTCATGCCCCAGGGAGCCAGGGAGGAGGTCGGAAGTCCTCTTTGACACTCCAGGCTCTTCAGCAGCTGCTCCTGAGTTAGGTGGGCACTGCTGGGTTGGGGTGAGGGGTGGGAGCTGGTGAGAAGTGCGCATGAAGGCAGGTTCAGGAGGCCCCACTGCTCGGCCGGCCTGGGGGTGACACCCTGCTTACTGAGTCCCTTGCCCAGCCAAAGCAGGTGTGCTTGCTGGTGGACGGACCTGCCGGCCAGATGGCAGGATTTCCCGGACAGGCCCTAGGCGGAGCTTGCCGAGGGCTGTCCCCAGGGCCAGCAGCCTCTCAGGCCAGGGGGCTTTAAGCCAGCATCACGGACCAGAGCTGCCTTTTTCTCTTGATTGGAAATTGCACATATGGTGGGAGCAGGGCTGAGCGTCCTTCTCCCCATCAGCATCGGGCTCAGGCTGGGGAGAATCCTAGGAAAGCTCTGGGCAGGGGCGGGGGCGGGATGGGAGTTGCGAGGGGGCCTAGATGGAGGGCCTAAAGCCAGGCTGCTGGTGGGTGGGGGCCCCTCACAGTGGGGTGACGTGCAGGGCTTCCCGAGAATGCTGCCGTCCTGGGTTTTCAGGGCACCAGGCTCTCTTTTCTGTATTCGTCTGCAAATGCTGCGGTGCTCCGAATGTTTTCCCACAGCTGGGCTGAGCCCCTGCATTTGGAGTCAGGCCCCCGTTGGGAAGAAGGGGCGGGAGGGCAGCTCAGGTGCTGAGAGGGGCAGGTAGAGGTCAGAGGTCTGGGAAATGAACCTAGTGACTTAGCCAAGAAGGCACTTGTCACCTTTGCCCCCCGACACTGCAACCAGCTGCTGAAAGGTGGGTTCTGGGAACCACATCGCGGGGTCCCGAAGGAACCTGTGGCCGTCCCAGCAGCTGGTCCCATGTACGCTGACACGTACGCTCACAGGTATGGTGCAGGGGTCTCTGCTAGAGCTTCCTAGACGCTCTGTCCGTTGATTGACACTCCCCTCTGCGGGGTAAGGATCATTGGCTGAGCTTACAGAGCAGGAAGCCAGAGCACAGAGAGGTTTGGCGACTTCCCCGAGGGCACCCAGCATCTAACCAATAAAGCCAAGCTTTGAAGCCAGGACTATCTAACCTCCAAGTGTCAGGTCCCACGGCCAGGTCGCCTGTTTCCAAGGACGTCCACTGCCCCCATGTCTGTCCTCCAGGGAGGAATGCTGGGCTGAACGTTTTTAATGAGTTCAAAAACAAAACAAAACATGGGTGTGTAGCATTTGCTGATTTCCATGGTGTCAGTGCACCCATGGCCGATTTCAAGCCACCAGGGTGACATCACTGAAGATGTCTTGGGAGGGGATGCTCACGTCTGGCCCTCGAAAGCCCGCATGGGCCCACCCGGCACTCCACTGCCCCACTGCTTCCCGCCTGTGCCCCTCACGGAGTTGGCCGGGGATGCCCGGGATGCCGAGCTGGGAGAACACACCAGCTCTGAAGGGGTCCTGAGCTGCCTGGACGCTCCGCCTGTGGGGTCTGGAACCTGGAGCCAGGCCGACCCGCTCCAGCTCCAGCCCTACACAGGCCAGCACACAAGACCCTCAGCTCCCTAGGGTTTGGCCAGGGAACCTCTGCAGGGGTGTGCTGAACCCCAGATCCCAGCTGCCACCCACCTAGGACTGCCGCTGAGCCAGTAGGTCAGGACGGCACTCTGGAGTCTGGACACCGTTTCCGGAAGCCGCACTCTGGAGCTCATCTACTTTGAGGCCATGCCCTGCATGTTAGTGATGGGGTTCCTGAGTCAGACGCCAGAGGACAGACTCACATTCAGAAGTGGGGGACCTAACCAATGCTCTTGCTTTGGGCTCTTTCTTATTTCGTTTCCTAGATTCATAATATTAATACCCTTCAGCAGCCTGTGTTTCTACACAGGCCATTCCTGAAATTGGGCTCTGTCCCTAATGTTTCTTTTTTGTTTCTTTTCTTTTTCTTTCCTTTTTTTTTTTTTTTTTTTTTGCCCCTAATGTTTCATAAGCTCTGTGCCAAGCCCTGTGATTTATATTGTCTTTACAGGCACTCTATGAGGTAGGTATGATCCCATTTTACTGATGTGGAGACTGAGGCTCAGAGAGGTTAAGTAACTCATCCAAGGGCACACAGCCGCGGGCCCTCCCCCACTCCACTGTCTGCTCCCTAAAATGCTGGCAAGTCCATTTTAGGGTTCCCAGCCTGTGGATAGGGGCAGTTGACATGCTGGTGGGCTCCATGTTTTTGTTTCAGCTGGTCCGTGTGCTCTGAACGCTTATACCGAAGGTCTGAGGCTCGTTCGCTAGCCCCATGTTCAGGCCAGCGTTGGAGACCCTGGCAGAAACTCCCACTCAGGCTTTCAAAAGATGCGTGTTTGGGAGAATGTGTAGCCATATGGCGCCTAGCGGCAGGGTGGCTGGGAGGAGTGGTGCTGCCCCCATCCCCGGGCGTACTCCCAGGACCTCCTCCGGCCCGAGGCTATAATGCTCAGCACAGGAACCGGGTTCCCTGTAAAGGGCTCCAAGCCCAGGTCCCGGTGGGGCATCCTGCCTGGGCACGGGTGGCTGGCAGGAATCTGTGGATCCCAGACCCATTGGCCTTTATGGTTGACTTACTTGAGGTGTGATGTGCAAGACTGGGAGCCTGAGCAGCAAGACCTTGAACACGAGGCAGAAGGGGTGGGACAGCTCGGTTCTGTACACAGGGGGTGGGGGTGAGAGCAGAGGAGTGACATGCCCGGGGCACAGAGCCGGGGAGAGCTGGGGCCGTTGCCTTCCCCTCCCACACCCCTCTCTTTCCCCGGGCACCGTGGCCACTCCTGCCCCCTCCAGCGACAGAATGTGCAGCTGCAGCCTCTCTCACAGCCCGGTGGCTCAGGTGGCGTGGGGCCTCCGGGTCTGGCAGGGAGGAAGTGCCAGACCTCCCTTGTGGCCTTATTTTCCACGTGTGGATGTGATGCACCTGAGCTTCCCACTTGCTGTGTGACTTGGGGCAGATTACTTACCCTCTCTGGGCTTCCATCTGGTCAGCCGTAAAAGGAGCTGGTGGTTTTGCTCGGCTGATTGTCAGCTGCTGGTCCGTTTCCAGACTGTGCATGTTAGGGATGGGCACAAAGCCCAGATGGGTGGGCTGGGCTGGCTTGACTCAGCACGGTGGACCCTTCCCCAGTTTGAGGTGAGGTCCCCTGGGGGAGCAGGGCTGTGGACTCAGCTCCTCCCCAGAGCAACACTGAGGCCCTCCTCCATGCACAGACTCCTCTGACGGATAACGTAGGGAAAATAAAGGAATCCCAAATGGACTGAGAAACACCAGCTACCGAGTAAGGGAGTGCTGTCCCTATGGTAGCTGTTAGGTGCAGGTGGCTAAGGCAATTAAAATTAAATTAAAATAAAAACTCAGCGCCTCACCGGTACTAGACGCATTTTAAGGGCTCAATAGCCACATGTGGCCAGAGGCTACCTTTGTGGACAGCACAGAAAAAGACAGTCATCACCCTCCCAGAAAGTTCCATCAGACAACACTAAGTAGATCAGTGTTTCTCAAACCTTTTTTTTGGTCGTGGAACCCCTTCGTACCCTTAAAAACTACTGAGGACACCAAAGAACTTTGTTTATGGGCTATATTTAATATTAACATTCATCATAGTAGAGACTAAAACTGAGAGTATTTGAAAGTACCTATTAAATCACGCAGAGATAAACTCTTTACACGTTGACATCAGTAACATATTTTTCTATTAAAAATAACTATATTTTTCCAAACAAAAAGAGACTTAGGAGGAGGAGTGGCATGGTTTCATGATTTCATGTTCTTGCAAATCTCTTGAACGTCTGGCTTAGCAGAAGGCCACAGGACTCCCCTGCCTGTGTTTTCGTGAGCGTGGAACAATCACCTGGTACTGTAGTCTCTGGAAACGTTTGCCTGAAGGCAGGACAATGTTATAGTGTAATTATGAAAACCGCTTCACCTTGCGAGCCCCCGGAAGGACCTTGGGAGACCAACATTGTGGAGAATCACTGATCTAGACTTTTCCCTCTGTTTTACAGTGGATCACGAATGCCGAGCGAGGGTTCGAGATCCCAGCCCAACACTCCTCATTTTAGCCCGTTTTAGCTGAACCTGGAGACGTGGGCAGGACGGGTGTGAGCACCGGTCTGGGACACCCAGTTCAGGCGGGCGCGGCATGTCCACTGACTGTGCTCAGTGCCCAGCTCCGTACCAGCGCTTAGTTGGTGCTCCGCACACATTTGTGGGGGGAGCAGGGGGAGCTTGGTCTCCTCCTCTTCTGAGGTTGGGAAGGTGTGGCTAGGGAGCCTCGTGGATGTGTTGGCCCTTTGCGTCCAGGGCCGGGCAAGTTCCCAACCGTGGTCCGCGTGGACACTGCCCTGGCCTTTACTCTTGGCAAGTCTGAACATCAGAGGGCAAGCTGGAGTGCTAGTAGGAGGCTCCCGGGTTGGTTTTTCCCAACTCAAGTCTGTAGTGGGTTTGACTTTGCCCGAAGTGGGTCCTATGCCTGGGCACTGCCCAAGAGCTGGTTTTTCTGGAAGATGTGGAGCAGCATGGGGCTTGAGCTGTGGAGGAGGGAGGGGAGCACGGGCCTGTTCTGCAGGTGGTCTGGTTGGTAGTGGGGGGCAGAGCAGAAGAGGGAGGTGCGGGCCGGGGAGGAGTTGCTACCCGCAGCATGGCGGCTCGGGCCTACGGGATGCCGTCCGACGCTGTCCCCTGACTGTGGGAGATGGGAAGTCGTGGAGGTGTTGGGGTGCTCTGCATGCTTACGGCATCCTGGAGACCAGTGGTTAAATATCTCGGGGCGGGCAAGTCGTTAAAGCATGAGCGGTGTGAGATTGGCCTCGGTGGGAATGTTGACACCATGGGAATCAGCAAAGGCTACAGATCAGAGCTTACTATTTTTGGAGAGCTGTTGTACCAGCATGCTGCAGCCTGGGCACGCCTCTCTGCGTCCCACCCCCTCTTTATCGGCGTAACAGGTAATATACACACGGTTCTGAACGTGGACACATTCACATTCTTATATAGTTCTCCCGGCAAAACCAGCAAGACGGGGAAACTGAGGCTGTTTGGAGAGGCTGCGAGACTTGCCCAAGGTCATCCCTGGTGCAGGGCAGGGCTGGAACCCAAGTCACGGCCCTTGGGTGTCACACCCTCCTCCTTCCGCTGTCTCTCTCCCTGAGAGCTGAGCTCTGGGGCAGAGGATGAGGATCTCCTTAACGTCCTTCCGGGGCCCCATTCTCCTGACTTGAGCAACGCCATCCTTTGGCGGCTCGGTTCCTGCTCTCAGTCAGTTTTGCCTGAGCCCTGAGAAGCCTGAGGATGAAAAGCGGGTGTTCTCTGCTCCTGCCTTTGGGAACTGGCCGGGGCTGGGACACTCTCTGGGGGGCGAGGACACTGGAGCGCAATGCCTCCCCTGGGGCCTGGCAGCCATTGAGCCCTGAGCTGTCGGGCGGCCCTTCGTCACTGGGGCCCAGTGGGCAGTGGGGCAAAGCCACGGCTGGTTATCCCAGGTCTGCGTGGAGTCTCTCTGCCCACACAACCTCAGCTCGTAGGTGTCCTGACACCTTCTCTCTGCAAAGCTGGCCTCGTGATGAGCTCTCAAACCCTCCTGTACCTTCGTTGTGGCGTTGGGCAGGGGGTCCCGCATCCCAGCTGCGGCCCGCACCGGGAGGCCTCCCTGTACCTCATGGGATCTGCCTGCCCCATCATGGGGATCAGGCTGCAGGCTGCGTGGGTCAGCTGTCCTCCATTTATTCCCAGACGTCAGTGTTTTCCAAACCTTTTTGATCAATACCCATCATAAGAAAAGCATTTTACACTGTGATTCCAGTTCACACGTCCATCGCTGAAACAGGACCTACTTGGGTGATGCCCTGGGTGTTTCCTACCCTGCCCTATCCATCCTACCGTTCGTCTTTTTCTCAAGTTGCTGGTTGCAACCCGCTAAATTACTTTCATGCCCCACGAGTGGGCCTGAACCGTCAGCTCTGGAAATTGTTCTAGGTGGTTCTGTCCTGGGAAGGCATGGGCGTTGGTACTAGGTACTTATTCCCTAGTTGTGTGATTGGCGGAGGTCCGCATGGGGCCAGACCTCAGGAACTTGGGTGCCCAAGTGGGGACCGTTAAGGAGAAAGAAGTTAGGAGCTTCCGAGGATCTGGCTGCTCAGAACACTGACCCCACTTGAGAGGAATACAAGACCCGATTTTTGGGTCTCTTGTCCTGGTGATGGCCCCAGGTTCTGGGGGACCTTGGGGGCTGGATGGTCATAGAGACCTCGGGAATGTCGGTCAGCGTGAATTCAGGCAGGGCCGGGAAGGTAGGAGGGAGGCAGCGAGTCCGATTGAAAAATGAGTGGACCCAGCTTTGCAAGAGCTGTTGTGCCTCCAGAAGCAATTTCAAATTTCGGGCCCAGATTGATCCCCGCAGAACGAATCGCCCGACAGTCCTGTTTACAACGCTGGGTTTCACTAGAATCTTTCCACTCCTGTTGCTTGTGAAGCCCTTTCTTGGGGGTGGGGGGCTGGGAGCAGGAACTCTGACTGCCTTTCACACTTGTTTTTCTAGACGTATATGGTGTCGAGAGTGTTGGAGACTGATATCTGTGGCATGCCTTTTCAAAAATGTCCTGCTGGTATTGGACCCTCTCTGTGTTTGTGAAATTGCTTTTTTGTATTAACACAACCTTTGATCAACATTTGTAGCGAAGAGGAAAAATCCTGCCGGTGTGTGTTATTGTTTGCAGTGGAATAGAAAAACTTAAAAAAATAAAAATTCAAGATGCCTCACTCTTGTCCAGCTGTCTTTTTAAAAATAACATCTGTCCAGGGGCGCCTGGGTGGTTCAGTCGGTTAAGCGTCTGCCTTCGGCTCAGGTCATGATCCTGGGGTCCTGGCATCGAGTCCCGGGTCGGGCTCCCTGCTTAGCGAAGAGTCTGCTTCTCCCTCTGCCGCTCCCCTGGCTTGTGCACTCACGTGTGCTCTCTCTCTCTCAAATAAATAAAATCTTTAAAACAAAAAAATGCTATTAAAAAACATAACATCTGTTCATTCTTTTTATCAAAGCAGTCTCTGTTCACTGTAGAAGATTTGGAGTGTTTGGAAAAGCATAAAGTAAATGAAAAACCCTGCATTAGCTGTCTCTTGCTGCAAAACAAAGGGCCCTAAAATACAGTGGCTTCAAACAGCAATAATCATCGGCATCTCTCATGGCTTCCGTCAGTCGGGAATTCAGAGTCTGGGCCTCAGCCCGAGGATGTGAGGGCTGGCCGTGAAGATCGTCTGAAGGCACATTCACTCACAAGTCCGGTGGGGCACACTGGCAGCCGGCTAGATCCTGTTTCAAAATGTAGATTTTATTATTCCGGGATGGTAAGGCCAAGAGATCAGGAGATGACTGACCTGGAAAAGATAGTTTGTCCCTCACAGTTCCCAGGGGGAGGGGGCACGGGATGCCATACGGGGCCACATGGGGAAGCACTAGGGTAAGGGGGCAGAGAGCAAGGGGAAAACATGGGTATCAGGTTTATTGTGGCTTCTGAGGGAGGGAACAGATGAGGTTTAGGATTAGCAGATTTAGGATTGGCTAGTTTGAGGAATTTCCGCAGGCTCTGGTGCATAGGGGGGCTGTCCCTCGTTGTGTGGCACTTGGTCCTGGGGTGATGAGGACAGGGGAGTATTGGTCTGGAGTATGTGAGCCAAACAGAGAAGGTGGGGAAGGCTGGTCTCCAGACTGGTGGTTTTGCATAGGAAACGTATGGCTCACAGGTGGGTTGTTTACTCTCTCCAGAGATTGGCTACCCCTGGGAGGGGCAGTCTTCCCATGGTTGGTATAGGGGCCCAGATATGAAAACATCAAAAGCAAAGACATCTTAATACACACCAAGTGACTTCCCCATTGGTCTGGGCTTCCCTTTACAACAGGGCAGCTGGGTCCCAAGAGAAAGAAAGAGCCAGGTAGGAGACAGATGTCTTTTATGACCTAGCCCTGGAAGTCTTCACTTCAGCTATATTCTACAGTTGACACAGCTAAAAAGTCCTTCCAGGAAAAAAAAAGTCCTCCCAAGATCAAGGGGGGAGGGAAGGCAGACCTCCTCCCCATCACCTGATGGAGGAGAGTCCAAGTTACAGTGGGAGAAGGGTGTGTGGGATGCGGACGTATTGATAGGGCTGTCTTTGGCAACTGCCTCGAACTCCATCACCCGGAAATAATCACCGTTAATATTCCCGATCTATCCCACTTCACCTCTCTTGAATGTGTTTGACAATGGAGAAGTGATGGTATTATTAAAATTTTGTGTTCTTGGGCAAGTCCATTAGCCTCTTGCGGGTTCATGTAGACACTGAATTAGATTAAGAGCTCTCACACATGTCTTTCCTTGGGTGATAGAAAGATCTCCAGCTGGACCAAGCTCTTTCACCCCAATTTGAAAAATGACCACGTGTTCCCAATTCTCATTTCAAAAAAGTTACTGCATCGTATTTTCTCAATCTTAATTATTTTTCTCATACATACATCATAAACCAAATGGTACTTTCTATAAGAAATGCTCACAGGCATCAAATCAAGTAAACAAATAAAAAAATGAATGGAAATGTCAGACTCAGCCAAACATATTTGGTTTCAGCCATGTGTTTCTTGAGGCCACCTGTGCTCATGTTCGTGATTTTATGTTGTGATCATATCACATGGTCATATTTGATCCTAACTCCTACTTGGTTTGAAATACAGCTTTTCAACATGTTCCCCAGTCCCAAGACTGGGATTAGAGTTTCCAGAGCCTTCCCCACCTGAATAGTTTATTAACCACGGGGGTAGATGATTTCTCAAGTCCCACCTGGACTAATATCTTTGACAATCAAGCAAATGTGGTTCAGGTTCTGTAGAACAGACCAAGCACTCAAGAGTCAAGTGAATTGACATCATCCGTTTTAATGGCACGGAACCCTTTGCTTGTTTCGACTGAACACACCTACTACTCCTGGCTTCATTTCCCATCTCTGTGCTTGGAATCAGCGTTTTCCAATGAAACATCTTACCTGAGCTGCAGATCTAGATGCCTGCTAGATATTGACATCAGAATAGACACATCAACTTTAAACGGAATAATATCAAGTATCTTTTCTCTATAATCCGGGTACCCCGTACGTTCCCAGGGCCAGGAGGTACTACACCTGTTGATTGGAAGTTGCTCAATATATGACACAGCAAGAAAGATAACAGTCACTGAGTTTTGGCTGATGAGTTAACAAGGAATGGCCAAACCCAGAGTGCGGCTCTGTATGCGTTGTGGTGCTGAGTTCATCGAGAATGGGATCGCAGGACAGAAAGGCCAGGATCTAAGGCTGTGCGTGTGCCTGTCGACACTTGTCCTTCCTCTCTGCTGGTCCCCCCAAGAGCCCAGTCTTTCTGCCTCTAGACAGGTCATCTCTTGGGAACCCTGCTCTTTGACCTTCACCAGATGCTTTTTCTTTGGGCTCCTTTGCACCTTTCTTTGATGGCGTCCCGGGACTCTGCCGCCCTCTGGTGGCCACGGAGGGCAGCTCAACACTCCGTTTTATTCCGTGGATTTCCAAAGACGTTCAACCTTGCAGCTCAGAAACTTGTTTTGCTCACCTGCCCATGGGCCTGGCGCGGATGAATAAAACTCAGTTGTTTTGGACCTGGCGCGGATGAATAAAACTCAGTTGCCCTTGATAAGCTTCCAGCTGAGGGGATGAGAAGGCGATGGGTGGAAATCTATTCATTCCTTTGTTTACTCATTTAACCAGTATTTATTGAGCACCTTAGGCTCAATAGTCTAGCAGTAAAAAAGGCCAATGAGGTGCCTGCCTTTACAGAACACAAACCCCACTGGGTGTTAAATACTCCAGCAAATACTTCAACAAATAGTGATAAGCGCCTATGAGTTAAATAAAACAGGTAATGAGATAGAAAAGGACCACAGGGGTGGCCGTGGAGAGAATGGTCCGGAGATGGGAGTGGAGCTGACTTTTGTGAGGGGAAAGTGCCAGCATCCAGACACAAGAGGAGGAGCATTTTGGGAAGAGGAGACAGCAAGGGGACAGGTTTCAGAGGAGGGGATGAGCCTAGTGCGTTTGAGAACAGAAGTTCTGTGCGGCTGGTGCGCTGGGTTGGAGGGGGCGTTGGAACGATCAGCAGGCCAGCTGGGTAGGGTTTGAGCCCTGCCTTATTCTAAGTGCAAGGGGGAGTCATGGAGGAGCATAGGCCGGGGAGTAACCTCTCGTTTGCATCTAAGGAACATAGTTTGGTATAATGTGAACCCGTGGGAGCACAGGGGAGGGGTGCAGATCCAAGTCTGGAGGGCAGGGAGCCCTTCCTGGATAAGGTGTATTAGCTGTCTATTGCTGCATAACAAACTGCCCCCAAACTCAGTGGGTTAAATCAATAAGAAACATTTATCATCCCGCAGTTTCTGAGGGTTGGGAATTTGGGAGCAGCTCTGCTGGGTGGGTCTGGCTCGGGGTCCCTCATGAGATGCAGTCAGCATGTTGGTCAGAGCAGCACCGTCTGAAGGCTGCTGAGGCTGGAGGGCCCGCTGGGGATCCCTTTGGAGGTCGGCTACCGCATGACTAACACCGAGTCTGAGTCTTTTTTTTTTTTAAAGATTTTATTTATTTATTTGATAGAGAGAGACACAGCAAGAGAGGGAACACAAGCAGGGGAGTGGGAGAGGGAGAAGCAGGTTTCCTGCTGAGCAGGGAGCCTGATGTGGGGCTCGATCCCAGGACCCTGAGATCATGACCTGAGCCGAAGGCAGACGCTTAACGCCTGAGCCACCCAGGCGCCCCGCGAGTCTGAGTCTTAAAGGAAGAGTGGGGATTGGCCAGTGGGGATTGGAAGAGTGATGAAGATGAGTGTTAGGGCTGAACTGTGTCCCTCTAATTCATAGATTGAAGCGCTGACCCCCAATGCCTCAGAATGCGACTGTATTTGCAGCTGGGGCCTTTAAGAGGTGATTAAGGCACCTCGAGGTCATTGGGGTGGGCGCTAATCCACTATGACTCGTGTCCTTGTAACAGAAGATTAGGACACAGACACAGAGGGATGTCCACGTGAGGACGCAGGGAGAGGGCAGCTGTCTGCAGGGCAGAGACAGAGGCCTCGGGAGAAATCAACCCTGCTGACACCTTGATCTTGGCCTTCTAGCCTCCAGACCATGAGAGAATAAATGTCCGCAGGTTCAGCCGCCCAGGGTGTGGTGTTTTGCTGTGGCAGTTCTTGAAAACGAATACAGTTGAGAAAGGTGTTCCAAGGCCTGAGCCAAGATCCGCATGTGTGAAACAGTGTGGTAATGCCGTATAGTTGGCGTTACTCGATCCTGAAGAACAGGGGCCGCGAACTCCTGTACAGAACCAGACGGTAATATTTACTTAGGTTATTCCAGGCTGTGAAGTCTCTGTTGCAGGAAAATGGTTATAGACAATACATAAACGGGGAGAGCCGTGTTTCAATAAAACCTTGTTTACAAAAACAGTAGTCCACAGGCCATCGTTTGCCAAGCCCTGTTGAAGAGGGGCGCAGGGCCTGGGTCATGGTGAGAAGTACCTTGGGAGGAGAACACAGAGCTAACCTCAGGCTCTCCTTCCAGCCCTGATATTTGCCTTTTGAGGGTCAAGGTTGGGAGGTTTGTGGGGAGTCCTGTAAACGTCCCCGTGTGTATGTGGGGAGTCCTGTAAAGGGTATTACACAATCACACAGTCCCAGCCTCAGTTCTTGTTTCTACCTCTGTCTGGTCTCTCTGAAGCAACAACATCTGCCTCCCAAGAGACAATGTGAGCTCTAAGTGAGGTGATACAGTAGGGGGTCCATTAATGACTGTCCCCCCCTTTCCTCTTGCATATATGCAGTCACTATTATAAGACTTTCTACCCCAATAGTGAGCTGTCAACAAAAAGGTTCACTGCCAGGGGCAGAATTCTGCATCTACATCCAAGACCACGTGAATCCCCCAGGTGTGGACAAAGGGACGAGTCTTTCCCCAGCGGGAGGACTGGTGCCAGAGTTCTAAGGACATGAGCTTCTGTTGAAACACCTTACCCAAGGAGGGCCGTTGGGCCAGAGCCCTGGGGCTGACCTGGCCCCGTTTTGCATCGTTTTAAGCAGAAGTGCCATGATTTGATTTGTCATTTAAAACTCTGGCTGCTGGGTGGGGGACAGATTGTAGGGGAGGAGGGACCCTTGTCAGGGTCTTAGATGTTCATATATTGGAGTCGTCCCCTTTTTGGTAGGCGTTTGCTTTACCTTTCTCTCTCCGTTTTCTGGGCCTGTTCATTGGGGGACTAGAAAGTGGGGACAAAACAGCCCACCGGTCCCCCCAGAGCCTCAGGCCAGCAAGTGGTGCACCTGAGCTTAGCACAGCCCCGCCTCCCCTGCAGAGGCCCTCACCCCTTGAGCTGCAGACGGGCCTGGGCGGCTTAGTCCCGTCTCTCCGCAGCCAGCCCCGCCCCCCGGAGACCCCGCCCCCCGGAGACCCCGCCCCCAACTTCGAGGCCACGCCCACGCCCATAAATTGGCCGGTAGGTGGCGCTGGCGCTCAGCCCAACTCCTCACCAGCTCCGCCCCTCCCTCGAGGCTCCACCCCCTCGAGGCCTTATCCTCGTCCATTAGGTGGCCGGCAGGGGGAGGCCCCGCTCCGCCCCACCGGCCCCGCCCACCAGGCCCCGCCCCTCAGTCGGGTGGCCGAGAGGAGGCCCCGCCCCGCCAGACAGGCCCCGCCCCCGCAAGGCCACGCCCCGTCCGTTGGGCGGCCGGCAGGAGGCGCCGCGCCACGCGCGGGGCGCGGGGCGAGGGCGCGGGCGCGGGCTAACGGCGGTGTGGGAGCCGCGCGGGACCGCGGCGGCGGCGAGCTGTGCCGGAGGTGAGTGCGGGGTGCGCGAGGAGCGGCGTCCGGGGCCCCGGGGCGCAGAGCCGGCCGGCGGGGAGGCCGCGGGGCGCGCGCTGGGGCAACGGGGCCCTCACGGGGCATCTCCCGGGCCGTTCGGCCGGGCTTGTCCGGTTGCCATGGAGACCAGTCACTGTCGGGCCCCGGGCGCGGCCCCGGGGGTGGGGGGGCGGGACCCGAATCGGGGCGAGCTTCGGCCACCGTTCCCTGAGACCCGGGAGTCTGGCCCCCCACTGCAGGGCGCCCCAGGGCCTCAGTCTCCCTGGTGGTCCCTTCGAGGGGGTCTGGCAGCGCGGGCGCCGCGGGGGAGCAGGGCACGGGTGTCAGCGCCCTGCCTCCGGGGTCGGCGTGACATTTCCCCGCCCACAGCCGGTCCTGGTTTTCCTGCTCCCACAGCGGCGCGTTCCCCACTCGGGTGCCCGCTGCAAGCATTGTCTCCCAGCTATTTCTGTACCACCCCCGGCCCCTCGACAACACTGCATCTAAGAAACAGATGCTGAGCTGGAGCTCCTGGGGGCTCCGCGGAAGGAACCGGCTTGTTTCCCATCAGAGAGCTGGTTGGTGGGACCGCGGTGGGGGGGGGGCTGCAGACCCGCCTGCTCAGCAACCCCCCCCCACACACCTTGTTAAGTGTTTGGTTAATCTGAATTGCCCAAAAGAATTTGCAAGTCAAGGGTGATTACAGGTGTCTCCAGTTAGCACCTCTTGTGCATTCCAGAGAGGAGCCAGTCCTTAATCCCACTGGTGGAAAAAGTACCCTCTCAAGAGGCTAGCATGTCAGAATTACATCTGATTAAATTATTTCTGTATTTGAAAGCACTGCTCTGGCTAGAGCTGTCAAGGTAGGATTTATGGCCGGTGGGGAGAAAGCAGAGCCTGGGAGAGTCTACCCTCTTGCTTCCCTGTCCTGGTGGAAATTCTAATGAGTTCCACATTGCGGTGTTGAGCCGGCCGAGTGCCTCCACCCATTTCATCAGCCCGGCACTGACCTTGCTCATTGCACTCACTGGTGTGACTTGAGCTTGTTTTCATCAGAAGTTGGATTCTTCCTGGAGAACAAGAGAAAAACATCGCCCAAGAGAAGCAACAGCAAGTGTCCTACACCCTTGGGCCTGTGTTTCCCCCAAATATTTGTGTGAAAGAGAAGAGAAGTGGGCAGCAAAGGGAAAGACAGGTCATGCCTCCAAAACCCAGATCGGGTTACCCAGGGCGCGCCCCACTTTGGAGGGTGTGTCTGTGCTCTTGCCCTTGCTGGGGACTGTCGGCCGGCACGGTGGGACAAATAGGTCGTCCTCTGCGTTTTGCACTTGCGAAGGACGCTGACGAGGGAACACGTGGCCGCCGTCGGGGGCTGTTCTCTGCAGATGGCCACAGAGAGAGTGACCATGGGGAGAAAAAGGCTTCCTGACTAGAGAGACCACACAGGCCAGGGTCTGTGTTTGCCTGGACTTCTTGGGGCTTAAGAAGGAGCTCCCGAAGAGAAAAGATCACAGTCTGTCCTACATTTTCTCTGCTCTTGATGTGATTTTGCGAACTTTGCCTTGGAATCCTGCTGAAGAGAAGGGAGGGGAGCTCAATTCTGAGGCCCCGGGGAGGGGACCCAGCAGCTGTGTCAGTTTCTATTTCTTGTTTATTAAGGCAGAGTTGTATATGCTTCAGACCTTACAGAACCTGGACCCCATGCCGGGCACGGAATAGCAGTTCCCTTCTACGCTGTATCTGGGCGCCTTTCTCTCAGCTTATGGCATCATATTTAAGTTCGCATTCAGACATCTTTTCGAAAGGCATCACCTTCCAAGCCTCTAGGCCACTTGGGTTTGGGCTGAGACCGTGGGGCCTGTGCTTGAAGGAGGCGGCCTGGTAAGCAGAGCGTCTGTGGAGGGTTCAGGTCCTTTGAGAAGGTGCTGGCCCAGAGGCTTCTGAGCCGGGGTGTCCTGAGAGGCAGGTTGTGTAACTCGCGGAAGGCTCGCGTGGGAATGGGCTGCTGGTGTGGTGTGCAAACTGGGCATGCAGGTACTAGCCGGAACGCTTCAGTTGCGTTTGACAGGCCCATGTGGGGAGGCCATGGCCAGCTCTGGCCTCCTTAGGATTTCACAAGGAGACGGGTCGTACATTCCTCAGGGGGAGAGAAACGACGCCGTTCTAGCCCGATTCACGGAGGCCAGAGAGAGCCCCAAATGTTCTGCTTAGGACACTGACTGCTTTGCGCGAGCTCCAGTCTTCAGGAAGCTGGTGTGTAATAAAGAGCTTTGCTGGGGGAAGGCACAGATGATAGGCTGTAGAACAGCAGCGTCCCCCGCCCACCCCCGAGTGGCAGGCGTCAGTGTTTGGAACCTCATCTTTGGTGCAAGAAGCTGTCGGAAGCATTTTGAAGAGTTTGGGCTTCTCTGACGATGTATGGTGGCTGACAGACCCAGGCTGGCTCTAGAGGAGTTAAATGGTGGGTCTGCTTCCACACTTGTTCCCAACAGCCCTGGACGGAGTGAGGGACTTAGAGAGTGTGACGGAAGCCTAGTGGACGGCTGGCGAGAGGCGCAAGCACAGGTCCACCTTGTGGGTCAGTGTGGTCCTTTTGTTTGGGGGCTCCTCAGTGACTTTCTCCTGCCCGAAGCACACAGCTTCACTTCCAGAAAGCCTTTCCCAGTGCCCGTGGAGCCAGGAGTGGGTCAGGACTGAGGGCACTGACGCCAGCTGAGTGAGTGCTGACATTTGTCGCCGAGGCAGGTGCCCCCTGCTATACTCCCTGGGACCTGGGCCACTGTTTCCAGAGCCTTCAGAGAGTAGACTTGTCTTGGTCAGTCTGTCTGCTGTTGTCTCTGGCGAGGGCATGAGCACAGAGGTTGGGAGTAGGGTAGTTAGGAGATGGGTACGGTTTTTCAGTGTCCCCGACTTGTTGCAAAGCTTTGGTGTTTATGAAGCAGAGACTGTCTTCCTGTTCCCACAGCGCCTGGGCGGGGAGTGGGGGGAACCTGGTAAACTCTCTCTTTAGAAACCTAAGTCCTTCAAGCTCTAGGTGCATTAGAATTATGATTTCATGACACACCAAAGCGTCCCAGAGCTGTTTTCTAATTTCCCCAGCAAGATTGCATCTCTGGCCTGGCCCGGGCCTGAATACCAGGCAGGATGCGGTGGGTGGAATGCATACATTCCAGTCATGCCTCCACTGGTTCTGGAAGAGCCCTTTTGTGTCCGTTGTGGTCGTGTGGACGTTGTAGAGCTGCTGTCCCAGGGAAGCAGCTCCTCCAAGCCAGGACCAGTCATCGAGGAGCCGTGTTTTGAGGGAATCTGTGTTCTGAGCGTCTGATCATTCAGGACTCTGTTAACATGTCCGTGACTTTGCCTGTTTTCCTAGATCCATGGGTGCTTGTGATTGATTTCCCGTATTCGAGGCTGTGGTGTAGGAGAGGCTGAGCTTAAGGAGGTCAGGCTTGCTGCCCTCTGTGGGCTGCCTCCCACGGGACTGGGCCGGCCCTGTCGCGATTCTGCTAGGCAAGTAGGCTCGTCCAGAAGTCAGAACCCTGCGGCCGAGCGGGTCTTACCTCTTGGTGACCTCTTCGTGCTTCCTGGTAATGGTGTTTCTTGAAGGGTGTTTCGGGCCATTCAAACCCGCGTTGTCTCCTGCGGCCCCTGCTGGCTTCAGTCATATTCTGACTCAGGTGCTCTGGTGGCGCTTGGCCAGAGGTTGCTGGCTGTGTTGGGACATGGCCCTGGATGGCCTAGTAAGTCCGCCAGAATTCACTTGAGCCTTGTTTGCTCTTGCCACTCCTGATGGTGATGCTAACCCAGTGTATGTTTTTCTCCCAGGACACAGCCTTTTCTGTGCCATTGGCCAGAGCCCTCAGTCCTTGTCCATGACGACTGGCCCACCATGTTTTATGGGACCCACTTCATCATGTCTCCACCCACCAAGAGCAAGCTGAAGCGGCAGAGCCAGCTGCTGTCCAGCATGCTGTCCCGGACGCTGAGCTACAAGTACCGTGACCTGGACGCCACCTTCTCCAGCCTGGGCGCCAGCGACGACCCCGCAGAGCTCTCCACCCAGCTCTCGGCCCCTGGGGTCCTGAAGGTGTTCGGGGACAGCGTCTGCACGGGAACCCACTACAAGAGCGTCCTGGCCACCGGCATGTCCAGCGCCCAGGAGCTGGTGAAGGAGGCCCTGGAGCGCTATGCCCTGAGCCCCGAGTGCGCCAGCCAGTATGTGCTGTGTGATGTGGTGGGCCAGGCCGGCGACTCGGGGCAGCGCTGGCAAGCCCAGTGCTTTCGGGTCTTTGGGGATAACGAGAAGCCCCTCTTGATCCAGGAGTTATGGAAACCCCGAGAAGGCTTGTCCCGGAGGTTTGAGCTAAGAAAGAGGTCAGACGTGGCAGAGCTGGCGGCCAAGGACGTGGACACCATGACCGCAGGTGAGGAGGGGATGCCTCAGGGAAAGTGGGGGCTGGCCGGGGAGAACTGAAAGCCAGAGGCTCAGGGATCCATTTGGGGGAAATCTCAGGAAGGTGTGTTTGCTCTGTCACACGTCTGAGGACTGCTTAAATTTCCCGCTTTAATCCAAGCTGCCGTGGAGCCTGCAGTTGGTCTCTATTGCGGGACGCGTGCTGGTGCTTCAGCCGTCAGGTGCTTGGGAGCAGACAGCTGTGCACGCCATGCGCTCTGTGTCCAGTGCGGGTGGCCGTGCGTTACGGAAGTCCGGAATCTCAGGGACAGGCCGGTGAAAGGACGAGGGAGGAAGTCGGGTCTCCGAGGTGATGGGGTGCATTGGGTGTGCATGGGTTTGTGGGTGCCTCAGGCAGCTGGAGGCCTATGGGCCTCTGCTCCGTGTCTGCCTATTGTTCACTTGGTGGGAAGTTGATTCTCTTAATAGGTAAATGCCATAAACAATAATTTTCTTCAAATGCCGAAAGACTCTTAAATGTATCTCAAACATATTTGACTTTTTCTTAATTTCCTGGAGAAAATGGTGGCTTTATGCAAAAAAGGGACTTGTCCTATGTAGCCCTGAGTTGTCATTTGATTTCATGATCCCTGGGGTTGAAAGGGGCCTTGAGCACTCCTGACCTGTGGTGTGTGTCCCCGAGGTGTTGCAAATGCTCATTCTCTCTAGCTCTGCTTCTGCTCTGGGGCCTGCTTTGTATCTTCAGCATGTGGAGATGGGGGGGGGGGGCGGGGGGGGGGGGGGGGGGGTGGGTCTCGCAGGGGCTGGGGTTACTCAGGCCTGATGGGGACCTCTGAGTCTCAGTCCAGGGGGGCCACGGTTGACATTAAGCGGCAGCGGCCCTCTGTTACCTTAGGCAAATCAATTCACCGCTTGTGGCCTCGGTTTCCTGATCTGGAGAATGGGGGCATGACTTCAGTGTCGTGGGCCTTAGTGATGTAGTAAAGCACTTAGCATGGTGCTTGGCAGACGCGCAGGGAGTCATATTTGTGTATTATTAACATTTCCTGTATGTGGTAAGCACTTTGTTGTGTGTGCTCCTAGGCAGAAGTGTGCTGAGGACGGAGCTGGGGGTCTTCTGACGGGGGCGGTTATCACTGATGGTTTGGGAGTTGCCGGCACACGATGATAATCAAAAGCAGGCCCAGGTGTAGTTGGTGGTGTTGTTTCCAAGCCTCCCTGGACCAGCACCCCGAGCACCCCCACCCTGCAGGCTCAGGCTTTGGTTTGTCGTCTGGTCCTGCCTTGCCTCCCATGAGGCCAGGCAGACCTGCTGAGGGGCCGCAGTGGTGTTCGTCTCCTGGTCATTTCTCTGCTGAGTGGAGGGCAAAGGCATAGGGGGTCACTGTGCTCTGGGTACCTGGCCAGGGCCTTGGAAAGCTTGCTCTGTGTTGCACAGGTGATGGCTGGTGGGGGACCGGGGGCCAGCTGCCATCTGCAGGACAGGGGACTTTGTCTCCTGTTCACTGGCCCCTTGTAGATGGCCTTCCTTTTACGTTAGTCGAGGCAAGAGAAGGCCCCACTGCCCACAGCCTATTCAACTTGGTGTTGGTTTTGCAAAATCTTTCAAATAAAGAGTCTATTGAACAGGACCAGTCTCACTGACACACTTCTCTGGGCTGGAAGTGGGTTGTGTTACCTGCCTGAAGCAGGCCTCCTGGACCCGGGGGAGACGGCCTGCACTGCTGGCCTTCCCTTGGGGTGCGGTCTGGGCACTCTGGGGCCTCTTGCCCATGCTGTCCCCCTTGCCCATGATGGTCGAGATGGTGAGGCCTGCGCAGGCTGTGGGTTGTCTGAGCTGACCCCAAGTTGCTGAACCGAGTGTTCCGTGTGTGTTGATGGTTCTGTGCCAAGTCTGATAATGAGAAAGAATCTCAAGCTTGTTGGTCTGCCTGCTCGGGAAGACTTCGCCCGGTGTCTGCTGCTTGGCATCCCCGCCCCCCTCCCGCCGCTGCCGGACGGTGCTCCACGCTTCTCTGCCCTCCTTCTTCCCCCAAAGCGCAGGCGAGCTTGCCCTGATTCTTCCAGTGAGCCAGTGGTCTACCTCATCTGGGGAAAGTGGTGGAAAAGGGAAGGGACTGCCTGTGTGCGCGTTATGTGTGGTGTGTGTGTGCACGTGACGTCACGCCGGCCTGTGAGTCGGGGCTCACTAGTCCTGGTTTCGGAGTGAGCCAGAGCCAGCGCCCAGGGCGTGCGTCCCGGCTGCTCTTTGGACCTGGGGAGCAGCTGGGAGCGGGTGCAAGGAACCCACCCCAGGCCCTTCTCCTGCAGACTCACGGGGGTCCCCTCTCTATCAAGGTGTGAAAGAAGGTGTGCCGGATGCTTCCCGGAGGCTCTCCTTAACCGTGTGGACCACTGTTATGCACCCATAGTTATGCACTCAGGCACTTGGGGTTTTGTTTTCATAAACAGTCTTTTCACAGCTGCTCGCTTCCCCCGGGTTTCCCGAGTATCCAGATACCGTGCATCCGCTCCGGGAGAGAGGCGGCTGGCGTAGGTGGGGCGGCAAGGCCTCTCCTACTCGCATATTCCCAGAAGGCTGGTGTTTAGGATCGGGAGCATAGACAGGGCTCTGGGTCCTGTCACTGACATGTAGACAGTAATCGCCTCCGCGCTTTGGGGAGGGGTGACAGCTGGGCCATGTGGTCTTTATCAGCAGCTTGGGAAGGGCGAGAGAGAAGGTTCGTTTGTGTCTCCAGGACAGAAGAGTGTATTTAGCCTAGATTTCTGAAGCTTGGCCTCACTGATGTTTTAGGCCCATGGTTTGCTGCGAGGGCGGCCTGTACACTGGAGGGTAGGTAGCAGTTCCAGGCCTCTGCCCGCTAGCTGCTAGCAACACCCCTACTCGCTGTGGCAACCAAAAATGTCCCCGGGCATTGGCGGGTGTCCCTGGGGGCAAACTTGCCCTGGATTGGGAACCACCAATTTGGACCTGGCGGCCTGAGCTTAGTTTGTTGACCACACCAAGTGCTTCACCACTGGGACCAGTGGTACGTGCCTTCACGGTCCTCAGGCCATGCTCTGTCTTGTGGCTCACTGAGGGACGGGGGCGCCTTGCAAGCCCAGTGTCTTGAGGGTGATATGCAGAGCTGCTTTTTCTGCCCGTGGATGCCCTTCCGTGTGGCCCGCATGGCCCTCGGAGGCTTGGCGTTGTTCCATTCCCTGCAGTGAGGGTCTCCTCTGCTTTGGGTGTCCTCTGGGAAGCAAGCAAGCTTCGAGCGTGTCCCAAGCTGCTGTGACCGAGGTGTGCGGGCTGCGCCATCACAGGGCGTCTCTGCCTCAGCCGTGGGGCTGGTGCTGACCACCCTCCAAGTGTCTGTATGGTGTGGGGCATACAGTGGGTGCTCGGTAAGTGCCTGTTGCAGGACTGATGCACGTAAGGAGAGCAAGCTCCTCTCTAAGTCCCACTTCCCGCGTGCATCTAAGACTCCAGAGTTGGAATCCATTTTCTTTGCCAGGGGATGGGGACGGGGAGGAGAGAGGGTGGTGTGCCGACGGGGTGGAAGTCCCTAGTGCAAACTGTGGCTTGAGTGATGAGGAATGTGCCTCCCGGGCACCTGACAGTACAACCCGCCAGTCTCCCTCTCCTTCAGGCCCGGTGCGAGGGGCCAGTGGGGGCAGATACGTTGTCTCTGAGCGCCTGACTTTGGTGTGTGGTTCCTTCCACCTTTCCATCCACAGGTGGGCAGATGGAGCCTGGACCCCGGTGACAGACAGAAATGTGGAGGCTGCATGGGAGCCCTCTGCTGTCTCCACCGCGCACCATGAATCCTGTCCTCACACGTCCCCCAACCTCTCCGTGCTTTTGACAGTTTTCTCTTGCTATGAATCTGATCTTTAATAACTTCTCTCAGAATGAATGAGGTGATCTGGGTTTTCTTCTCCTTTTATTTAGGAGTAACTGCCTTGTGAGTCTTGAGTGAGACTCCTTCGAGCATATTCGCAGGGATAGAATCATTGTGGGCAGAGTTTATTTTATGTGGTTTGGTGAAAAGCAAGACAACCGCTAACTTTTCTCATCAGTCTCAAGTAATTGAGCTTAAAAGATATTTTTGAGGATTTTTAATTCAAAGAGAACGTAAAGTTGAATGGTTACTTGCAGCCCATCTCATCCTTTAATTCACCGTGTAGATTTTTAAAAAGTTCACAGCCTTCAGTTTCACATAGAAGTGCAGTGTTGGAGGAGGCTTAACTGCCCTGTTCCCCCAAGCTGGTGGCGCCCACCCGGGGCCTGGCCAGGAGCACCCCCGCCTCCCCGGGGACTTCCGGCCACATTATATAAGGAGCCTCCAAAGCTTACCGCAGAATCCACAGGGGGAGGTCAGAGCTGGTGTAAAATGTTGACAAGGTGTAAACTATAAGAGGAATTGGCTAAGGAATGGCCAGTGTGGACACTGCAGGGAAGGAATTTAGCCAGTGAAGGAAGTGCATGCCTCCGGGGCTGCGGGCTCTCCTGGGGTGTTGGAGACAGAAGGGATTAGGTGTCAGGTTGAGAGGATGAGCAGGATACCAGACATCTGTCAGCCCTCAGATCCACGGTTCCTCATCTTTCTTCACATTTAGCCCCCGATGGGATGCTCACAGTGTGAGAGTGGATGTTAATTGGTTGTCACGAGTAACTAGTGATTCTATAAACTAAATAGCACTTAGCTCATATTTTCTAAAACCTCTTTATAGTTTTACTGAAATTGATTTTAAATTTCTGGAAGAAGTATATTTTAAAAAACCCCATTAGCCAGCAGAGTACAACAAATCCGCCTGGTTCTTGATGGCCTCTGTGTTGTACCATACTGCAACAAGATGAGTCAGCCTCTTTAAAGTTGTCTTGAAACAGGTAGACATAAAAGCAAAATTTCGGATTTGGTTAAATGGATAGAGAGACCTCACTTGGTCCAGTTAACCATGTGAAGCATTTCCAAGAAGTATTAATATATTAACAACTATGTTTTATTAACATTTAAAGCAGGTTGATATCTGTTGGTTCCCAAAAGTGACTTATAGTTTTGGGGAAAAACTTTTGGGGGATATATTTAAATCATATAGAATAGTGTCTCTTACTGGTTTTAGATAATATACTCACATAAACAGAGAATGCTAGTCAACTATCTTTTTTTTCCTTCTGATGGCTGAAGTGGCAGAAATGTTTCCAGAGATCTTGAATACATGTTCAGATGTGTACAGAGTGAAAGCAGTGAGGCCCACGTCCACCTTCTTTTCTGTGCTGTCCTTGCACAGACTGAGTCCATCTTTGGGAAAGGAGCCTGGTTTTCAGATGCCCAAGATAGGTTTGAACAAGATGAGCAGGGGTAGGGGAGATTGACCTCCTTAGCTCCAAGACATGTTTTAAAACCATGGTAATTAAGGCATGTGGTTTGGGGGCAGGAACGTCCAAGCAGATGGAGGGAACAGAATAGAGAAGGCAAAGGCAGACGATGTTGAATGACCCGGTGGGAATTTGGTGCAATGCGGATTGCATCACAGATATTGGGGAAAGGATTTTGTAAACAGTGTTGGGATAATTGGCATCAGCTAAAAGAAAGACAGATTTCATAAGAAGGCTTAAAACGCACAAACCGTAAGGGGAAAAGGTAGATGGATTTAAATATATAAAAGTTTAAACTTTCTGTTCAACTAAGGACACTACATAATAAGATTAAGATCTACCTGTGGTGCTGTAAATTTCAGTTCATTGCTTTTGACTGAGGCATAGTTTCCCATCATATACATATACCACATTATCCATTCCCCAAATCACGGGCACTCAGGTTGCATCCAGATTCGTCCTGCTACAAACAATGGCATACCCTCCCTCTTGAGGGTCTGTGCAGAGTTCTCTGAGGGTGTTCTCCCAGCAATGGAATTTCTGGCTTGTGGATATGTCCACTTCGTTTCCTAGTAAGCACTGCTGGACCGCAGCTTCTGCAGAAAGGCGGCCATGACAATGGCGTGTTTTCCTGTGTGGTCCTTCCACGTCCTTAGGCACTGAGTATGAGCCCCTGACCCACGAAAATCCCCCCTGGAAACACTTTTAGGTCAGACGGTGCTGTAGTGTAGTGGGGTACTAGAGTCATGCGGCCGTAGAGACTCCCTGTAGCCAACTGGCATGAGTAGCTGTGAATCGAGTTTCGAAATGACTTCCCAGAGGTTACAATGTGTAGATTTGAAACTGACCTCTACCTAATCAAAATTCAAGAAATGAGTCTTCTGGATATTGATTACCAGTGACTCAAAGGAAAAAGAACTGTGCTCATTCATTAATTTGTCAGCAAATATCTGTTGGTGCTTGACTAGGTGTGTGTGTGTGTGTATACATATATATATATAGCAGTTGACAAAACAAATAGATCGTGTTCTCGTGGAGCTAAGAGTCTAGTGGGAAGTAAAGGCAAAGAAACAATCACAAGGAAAACATAATTACAAATTGTGATAAGTGCTGTGGAGGGAAAGCACATGTGCTAATTTAGCATGAAGGTTAGGAAAATTCTCTCTGAGGAGATAAATTTTAAGCCAGTCTCAAGAATGACAAGACGTTAACAAGGTGAAGACTAGTAGACACTTGGTGGAGCTAGAAGAGCTTTCTGGGCAGAGGGAAGAGCATTGTGTACAGACTCGGGATGAGAGACAGTGAAGCGAATGCCAGGCATTGGGAGAAGGCCATGTGGCTGGAGCATGGGGGAAAGCTGTGGGCATTGAGACTGGAGAGATGGTCAGGGGAAGACCAACCTGGGTTGTTAGGTATTTTAGATTTTAGACTAAGTATAATGGGAGGCCACTGAAGGGGTTAAAAGACCACTCTGGATCCTAGTAGAAAATACTCAAAAAGGTCAGTAATAGGAGATTAATTAGGTTTTTATAGGAGTCTAGATGAGAGTTGATGGTAATCTCGAGTAGAGTTATGAGGGAACAGGTAGAGAGAAGTGTATGAATACCAAATATATTCTAGAGGTAGGATCAACAATATTTGTAAATGAACTAGATATTAAGTATGAGAAAGAGGGAGGTGTTGAGAATGACTTCCAGGTTTCTGGTATGCACAGATGGATGGAGATGCCATTCACTAAAATGGTGACTACTGGGAGAGAAACAAATTATGGAGGGAAGAATAAGAGCTCTCTTTAGACTAAGTTAAGTTTCAGATATTCAATGGAGGTGGTAGATGGGAAGTCAGATAATATGGATCTGGAGCTTAGAAGAGAGTCTGTTATGCAGCGCCTGGGTGGCTCAGTCGGTTAGGTGTCCAACTCTTGGTTTCGGCTCGGGTCATGATCTCAGGGTCGTGAGATCGAGCCCTATGTTGGGCTCTCTCTGTGCTCAGGTGGAGTCTGTTTGGGATTCTCCCTTTCCCTCTGCCCCTCTCCCCTGTCCTCTCTCTCTCTCTCTCTCAAATAAATAAATAAATAAAAAGAGTCTGTTACAAAAGTTTAAATTAAGCTGTAAATAGGTGATATTTAAAGCTGTGAAAATTGAGATCTAGGTAATGAATGTACAAAAGATAAGGAGAAATGAGAGCTTAATATGGAAACTAGAGAAACACCAACTTTAGAGGCTAAGTAATGGAGGAGCAGTCAGCAAATCAGGCTGAGGGGAGGCCCAAGATGTACAAGACAGCACAAAGAGTGTGGTGCCATGGAGGCCAAGAAGAGGCTACTATAGGTCAAAAAAGATGTAGACAATTGGATCCATTGGATTAAACAACTTGGAAGTCACCAAAGACCTTACTGATAGCTGTGTTGCTGGAATGTTGAGCATGCAAACTATATTGAAATGGGTTGAAAAATAGGTACTTATATTTCTTGTAGTATGTGGGATTACTTATCCTAGAAAATCTTTCTATATAAAGTACCTGGAAGTGTTGGTTGAAATAGAAAAAAAAAAAAATCTCCTTTAAGATGCATAGCTGAGTACCCAAGAAAATAAAGTAAATCAGCAGGGGTGAAAAAAACCAAAAAGAGGTACTTTGAAACCTCAGAATCTTAGCTGATTCTATAGCTGAACTCTAATTGCTCTAGAGGCATTTGCCAGTCTTTATAATCAAGAAACTTTAGTTTAGCAGCTGCCCAAGAAAGAGACACAGAGCTTCAGGACCTAAAGAGGCAGGGAGCTGGAACTGAAACCCCTGGATATGGTTGCAACTCTTGAAGGGCGACACACTGAATGAAAAGATGGAATAGGAAGAATCTGATACTTGGTGAAAGGAGGTGACAAAGAGTTCTCTTTCTCAATCTGGGTTCTGGGTGGGGAAAACTCTTCCCTAGAATCAAAAACCACTTTTCTTTTCACATATGTTTGGGGTTTGAAATCACACTACTCAGGTGATCTGGCTAGTCCCTGGAAAAGGAATTAAATTATAGTGTAAAATTTGATAGTGTACAAGGACATCTGATAGAAACAAAGCAATTCCTCTTTGGAAGGACATCCACACAGGCATCCCAAGCCTCACCAGAGATGAGCTCATGATCCAAAAATTACAAGACCCATGAAGCAATGCCTGTCTGAGTCAGTAGAAATCAAGCTAGAATCAGATTCTCAAGAATATTAAGAATTGGGGCCATTAGTTATAGAATATTAAATAAGTTTAAAATGTTTACTGAATAAAAGGTAGAAAGAAAACAGGAAATAATAGAATCTCTTCTGAAGAGGCAGGGAAGATTTGGAAAAGAACAAGATAATGCTTCTAGTAATTAAAAATGTAAGTATTTAAATGGATGCTTCAGTGCTGGCTTAGACAGCAGACTAAGTACAACTGAAGAGGGAATTGGAGAACTGAGAGGTAGATCTGGCATCACCCAGGAGGAAGCAGGAGGTAAGAGACACGGAGAACCCAGTGAGAGAGTCTATCATGTGTACATGAGGAGAATCAAGAGAATGGCGTGGACAGCGTATCCCAAGGCCATGCCTGAGCTTCTTCGGAGGTCATGGAGTGAAAAGCCCGAATCTTACGATTCAGAAATCACAGCGTAAGGTAAATGGGAAGTTTACCCCTTGGCACCGAGTGGCGGTCACACTGCAGGACACTGAGGATAGGGAGGATCTTTACAGCTGCCAGAAGGAGAAGACCGGTGAGCGGGTCAGCCAGACTGCAGACTTCCCAACAGAAACCGTAGACTCCAGAGGTGGCAGACAGGACCTGCCAGCTGGAAAGAACAGAACTGCCACCCCAGAGTGGCAGACCCACTAAACCACCAGCCAGGCGCCGGGCCCCGGACGACGCAACGGGAGGCGCCTTGCACAGCAGACCCTCACTGTGAGGGGTTTCTGAAGGACGCGCCTTAGGGCGAAGGCCACCCGAAGCTGCCCCTGGAGAGGCAGTAGATCTGGGGTGTAAGGAAAAATGGTGATCAAGGGACAAGACGGTAGGTGTGTGTGAACAGTACTGATGAAGCCGAAAACAAGGCGTACCCCGGACCACCTGCACCTGCCCGAGTCCTGCGGCGGGACCTCAGAAACTACAACTCCCGTGAGGCTCCGCGCGGCGCGCAGGCTCCGTGGCATACGTGGCGTGCGTGGCCGTTCTAGAATGCAGCTCTGAGGGCCCAGGCGCCATGTTGGGGCCGAGGGGACGGCAGAGAGGCGCTTGAAGCGGCGGGAGTGGAGCGGGAGCGGGTTGGACCTGGGCCGGTGGGAGCCCCGCCCGCCCGCCTCAGCGGATCATGACCCGGGCAGCGGCCGTGGAGGTCGCGGTGGCGGGGGAGGTGGCGTGGCGGGGCCGGCGCTAGAGATGATGCCGTTTCCGGTGACAACTCCGGGATCACAACAGACGCCGCCGCGCAAGCGCTATGGCATCTCCTCCCCCATCAGCTTGGCGGCCCCCAAGGAGACTGACTGCGTACTTACCCAGAAGTTAATTGAAACCCTGAAGCCCTTTGGGGTTTTTGAAGAGGAAGAGGAACTGCAGCGCAGGATTTTAATTTTGGAAAAATTAAATAATCTGGTAAAGGAGTGGATACGAGAAATCAGTGAAAGCAAGAGCCTTCCACCAGCTGTAATTGAAAATGTCGGCGGGAAGATCTTCACGTTTGGCTCGTACAGATTAGGAGTGCACACGAAGGGTGCTGATATTGATGCGTTGTGCGTTGCACCGAGACATGTTGATCGAAGCGACTTTTTCACCTCGTTCTATGACAAGTTGAAACTACACGAAGAAGTAAAAGATTTAAGGGCTGTTGAGGAGGCGTTTGTACCAGTTATTAAACTGTGTTTTGATGGTATAGAGATTGATATTTTGTTCGCAAGATTGGCACTGCAGACTATTCCAGAAGATCTGGACCTAAGAGATGACAGTCTGCTTAAAAACTTAGATATTAGATGCATAAGAAGCCTAAACGGTTGCCGGGTGACGGATGAAATTTTACATCTCGTCCCAAACATTGACAACTTCAGGTTAACTCTGAGAGCCATCAAACTGTGGGCCAAATGCCACAGTATCTATTCCAACATACTAGGCTTCCTAGGAGGTGTTTCCTGGGCCATGCTGGTAGCAAGAACCTGCCAGCTCTACCCAAATGCAGTCGCGTCAACTCTTGTTCGTAAGTTTTTCTTGGTATTTTCTGAATGGGAATGGCCAAATCCAGTGCTGCTGAAAGAGCCTGAAGAGCGGAATCTTAATTTGCCTGTATGGGACCCGAGAGTAAATCCCAGTGATAGGTACCATCTTATGCCCATAATCACACCAGCGTACCCACAGCAGAACTCCACATACAACGTGTCGGTTTCAACAAGGATGGTCATGATCGAGGAGTTTAAACAAGGGCTTGCTATCACGCATGAAATTTTGCTGAGTAAGGCAGAGTGGTCCAAGCTTTTTGAAGCTCCAAGCTTCTTTCAAAAGTACAAGCATTATATTGTACTTCTAGCAAGTGCACCAACAGAAAAACAGCATCTAGAATGGGTGGGCTTGGTGGAATCAAAAATCCGAATTCTAGTTGGAAGCTTGGAGAAGAATGAATTTATTACTCTGGCGCATGTGAATCCTCAGTCATTTCCGGCACCTAAAGAAAATCCTGACAAGGAAGAATTTCGTACGATGTGGGTGATTGGGTTAGTGTTAAAAAAGCCAGGAAACTCTGACGTTCTCAGTATTGATCTCACCTATGATATCCAGTCTTTCACAGATACAGTTTATAGGCAAGCAATAAATAGCAAGATGTTTGAGATGGATATGAAAATTGCTGCAATGCATTTAAGAAGAAAGGAACTTCACCAACTACTGCCTAATCATGTGCTTCAGAAACGGAAAACACATTCAACGGAAGGTGTTACTTTAACATCTTTGAGTGACAGCAGCCTTGACTTGTCTGCAGACAGGGAAGACAGCATGTCTGTGCCTTCACTTACTAGCACTATGAAGACTGGCCCAGTGACTGGCAGCTCTCAGGGCAGAAATAGTCCTGCTCCTGCTGTGATGGCAGCATCTGTGACTGCCGTACAAGTTACTGAAGTTTCCTTGCAACAGGTGAATCCCGGTGAGAGCTTAGGGGGTGCATCGAGCGAAAGCATTCCTCAGACTGCCTCACAGCCAGCCCTTCTTCCACCACCGAAGGCCACAGTTGCCAGAGTTGTTTCTTCAACACGTCTGGTAAACCATCCGCCCAGGCCTTCAGGGAGCACTGCGACAAACATAGCTAATCCTATAGTGGGAGTCTAGCAGACATTCTCACTGCATAAAGGACCAAGGAAACTAAAAGAAGAGGAACAGTCTCATAAAGAGACAAGTACAACTCTGTTAGAAACTCTTCAGACAGTGGATGGCCTCATGGCAGACATCCAGTACAGAACTTACTAATATCCCAGCTCTCCCTGCAAATCCTGTTCCTGTTCCCAAGAATTCAGTAAGACAGACTGAACTGATAAAAACAGCCTCAAGAGTCCATAAACTGTATCTGCCAACTCAACTTGTTGTCTTCAAGTGCTAAAGGAGGAGAGTGAAGGGTACCAAACTAGATTTGACTAAACTAGATTTAGCCTTATTTGGTAACTTCCCTTACTTGGCTAATCTTGATCAGAAGTCCAGGTTACTATATGATGCTAGAAGTACTATCATAAATGCGTCAGCAGCAGTTATAGTAACTATTTTAAAGGACGACTGCCCATGGAGAGAAAAACGAGAAAAAAACCCTCCGGCTATATTTGTACCCATGCATGACATCTGGACTGGATTTATGTTTGATGCGTTGTTGGGAAAATTTGCAATACACACTGGTATCAGAATTCCTTACACTGATGATGCACTTTATGTATATTTTTATTAGAAAGTAGAACTAATTTTAAGCTTTTCAGCTTGATGCATTTTAGTTTTTTCCTGAAGAGTTTTCTACATTATTAATTGTCAAACTGGATGCCATTGTGTAGTGTGTACCAAACGTCAGAAAAAGCATAAAAATCCATCTACCTCGGTCCCATGAGGTAGCTGTAACCCTTTAAAATGAAGTGTCAGCTCATAGGGTATATATTTGACATTGAAACAGTGACGAGTAAGTCTTTGGTTTTGACGGGACGCAATCAAGAAATAATATGTTGGTTTTATCTGTGGAACTGTTTTAGAGTGCATACAATCAGCAATCAAACAGCAAATACTGTGTCAGAACTAACAAACCTCCATATTCTCTTGTCCTGAAGGATTTGTCCTAAAACAAAAAAGCTTTTTGCCTCCCCTCCCTTCTTTATGTTTGTATGTAGATTCATAAAAAAAAACCTCAGAATGCTAGTGTATTCTTAACCATTATGTGAAACCCACAATCCTGTGGCCACATGGTACAAAACACTAGATTTTGGTTCCATGGCTAATATTTCACTTCACTGAACGTAATGAATTGGGAAACAGTTATTGGTCTTGGATGGCTGTTGGAGCTATACATATGAGAAATTTGTATGCTCCACAGAGTATCTGCTTATGGTAAAGTTAATTTCCAATTTAAACATGTCAGCAAAAAGGCATTTTCCCCAAAATATTTAAACCAATTTTTATTTTTAAAGGACTCGCTAAAATTTATCAGTAAATTTTATATGTAGAAACATACAAAATAGTTTCTAGGAAGCACTTGATAACTAGGCAGCTTCCTGTTTTTGTTTTATCCTACAAGAGATTAGGAATGCCTTCCTTTAAATTAAAAAAAAAAAAAAAAAAGACCACTCATAGCTAAGTGGTAGGGTGTCCCTGTTTAGGACACGTGAATGGCAGCAGATGTAGATGAATGGAAACTTAGTCTGTCTTGATTTGGACACAGCGAGCCTGAGAGGTTTTCCAATTAGCCTGGTCCTGATTCCTGCCCCCCTCCAACTGTGTTCCTTTCTACCACGTGTGCATTTTTCATGTGAAACTATAACTTCTTAAACCCTTTCCCTATCCTTCTAGATTAACTTTCCAAAGTTGGAATATAGTCTTCTTCCTTTTAGGCTCTGCAGTAATTGAGGCTTTCTTTTCACCCCTACTTTGTGATGTCGAGTGCACAGTATTCCTGTTGCCCACATCTTTGCCCTGTGCAGTCACCTTGCCCTTCCGCTGCAGTAAGTCGGGTGAAGTGTACACCGGAGCTGTGCATTTCAGATAACTGTGGGGTCCGGCTGGAGTTGCCAGGCACAAATGTAGTCTTGTCATTCTATTTACGCATTGGGGGGAAAATTAGTTTATTAAGTGTTTCATGTAACTATACTTGTTTAACCAAGCTGGAAACTTGGAGCTTTCTAGTTTTCATTAACTGAATATCAGACTAGTTTTTTCACAGGATGTACATAGTGTCTCGTGGCTGGAGTTGGCTTTGTTTTATAAAACCTGTACACCTTGTATTTTTCAAGCGCTATTTTGAAAACATGATGTATTTTTCCATTGAAAACAAAATAATAAAAATAAAGAAGCAAGCAAAGGGGTTTAAATCTGACAGTAAGAGTTCAGATGCTCGGGATGCCTGGGTGGCTCAGTCGGTTAAGTGTCTGCCTTAGGCTCAGGTCATGATCCCGGAGTCCTGGGATCGAGCCCCATGTCGGGCTCCCTGTTCAGAAGGGAGTCTGCTTCTCCCTCTCCCTCTGCCCCTCCCCCTGCTCCATTTCTCTCTCTCAAATAAATAAATTTTTTTGATGCTCTTATATTGTTGCAGAGGAGGATAAAGACGCTGATGAAATCTTCATGAAGTCTAGAATTCATGTTATAATGTTAGGGGAACATGTGAAAAGGCTAAAACTTCAATAAGGTAAAAAATGGAGTGAAAATAATTTTAATCAAAAGAAGGCAGGAAAAAGGGAGGCAAAAAAAGGGAGGGGGAGGAGCATAGGGAAAAACAGGTAAAAAGAAAATACAGTCTAAGATGGTGGAAATGAAACCAAATATATGTCACTATATATAACAAATGGACCAGACTTCCTGACTAAAGAGTGTCAGATTCCACGGAAAAACTGAGTGCAGCTGTGTGCTGTTCATGAGAGACACATCCAAAACCTAAGATATAAAAGAATGGAAGAAATACATGCTAAGGAAAAGAGACTGTTAGAGTGACAGTATTGTCCAGGCAGATTTCAGAGCAGAAGTAACAACGAGGGACAAGAGTGACCACTGCTCTAACAATAGAATGAATAACGTACCATGAAAATGGAACAATTTAGAACTTATTTTCACCTAATAAATTAGCCTCAACATAAAGTACCGTAACAAGCGAGGATTAGCAGAATTGCCAGTGTCATTGTCATAGAAGATTTTAAAGCAGCTCTTTCATTAATTGATATCAAGCAGACCCCCCCCCCCAAAAAAAAAACCAAACAGGTTTTTGAGCACAACAGAGGTTGGCAAGCTTTTCCTATAATGGGCTAGATAGTAAATGTTCTCGGCTTTGTGAGGCCATACGGTCTCTGTCTCAACTGCTTAACTCTGCCTTTGTGGAATGCAAGCAGCCAGAGATGATATGTAAGCAGATGGCCAGGGCTGGATTTGTTAACCCCCCACCCCTCCCCCGCGGCTGGCGTGTGTCATCCCTGATCTATTGGATATTTATTATAGTACCTTCCACCCAACAAGTGGAAAGTGTATATCATTCTCAAATAAGCACTGGGCATGTACAAAAATTAGCCTCCTGCTTGATCAGAAGGTAAGACTCAGCATATTGCAGAATATCTGATTCATAGAGCATATTCTTTGATTACAAAACAGGTTTTATTTTATTCAGTAACAAATAGCGTAGAGAAGAATTTCCTGAAAAAGACACACACACACAAAAATGGCTCAAACCATTAAAGGCTGATGAACAGAATCTCTCAATTGTATTAAATAATGAACAGTGAAAAGTGAAAAACAAGCTCAAGCAGGGAGATTTTAGAATACATAAAACTGACAAATGATTACTATCTGGAATATATCAAGGACGCCAAAAACAATCTGGTCAAGAAGAGCAAACTACCCGATAAAACATGGGCAAAAGAAGGGCACAGGTGTCTCAGAAGAGGGGCTAGGAATAGACAGTAAGCACAGAAGGATGCCCCATCTCATTAGCAGTGAGGAAACACGAATTAAGAGCACAGACCTTTGTCTTACAGAATGTCAGTCTAACAACATCTGGGCTTGTGGAGGAGGGGCAGCCTTGGGAGCTCTAGCCCAGGGTCTTTGAAAGCAGGAAGTGTCTCCCTCGGGAGACAGTTTGGACTTACGTAGCACCATTGGCCTGCTCGCGCATACCTCTGCCACCGGGCTGTGGGACATTGATGTGCTTCATTTTACTGGTCCCCTGAACCCTCAAGGTGCCAGTCTGTGGGCCCCCTCTGCGGCTGCATCCAGAAGTCTACACCCCTCCAGTTTTCCTCCAGTGTGCATGTAAATACCATCATTTTCTACATATGCCATGGTGTCAGAAGAGTTGGGAAGCACTCTCCTAGAGACTGTCCCATGGGTCACCAGGAGAAGAGTACGGGAGTGTTGGTAGCAGCGTTTTGTAATAGCTTAAAGCTTGAAATAACCCACAAACCCGTAAATGGGGGAATGGGTAGATAGTGGTGTCTTCATGCAATGAACAGTGTAGAGCTGTGTGGTTAAGTGAACTACAGCTACATGCGTCAATGTAGATGTATCTCACAATATTGAGGAAGAAAGAAAATTGCAGAAAAATAGTGGGATACAAGCAAAGTAGAGCAGTATAACTTAGGGTTACAAAAATGTGTGATCTAACCATAATTTAAGGGAATGTTAATCACAGAATCTGGAGTAGTGCTTCCCTTTGGTGAGATGAGAGGTAGGGAGAGGACAGGGAGGTATAGTTTTGAGAACACAGTGAACCTAGAAATGTTCTACCTTTTTCAGGTTAGGTGGTGGATGAAGCAATGTTCATTTTATTATTAGTCTAAGTTACAAATGCTTTCATATGTGTGAACTATTTTCTGGTCAAAAAACCAATACCACAGTGGTATCTTAGAAGCATCTGTGTCAGTTAGGAACTGCCTTTGGCCAGGTGACCAGCGGAGCCCAGGACAGGTTTCTTTTCTTTCACGTTACGGCGGCGGTAGGTTCAGGGCCAGCAGGTGGCTTTGCAGGTCATCAGGGCCCCACAGCCCTTCCACGTTCAGCCCCACCGTTCTAGTTCACGCCTGCAGTCTGGAAGGTCCCCTCTAGTGCAGGATGGTTACGGGGCCCCTGCCATCACATCCGTGTTTAAGGCAGGAAGAGGGGGCCAGGCAGAGATGTCCCTGCCAACCGTATCCTCCTTCCATGGAACTTTCTTAGAAGTCCCAACGGGAACATGCCCTCCTCGCTCACTGACAGGACCTTCGTCGCCTGGCCATGCCTATCTGCAAGACAGACTGGAAAAGGTAGTTTTAGTGAGCTGGGCGCATTACCTCCCCATTCCTCAGCATGCTGCTGTTAGGAAGGAGGAGAGAATGGGTCCTGACCAGCAGCGATGGCCGTCTCCAACACAGCACTCAGGTATTTAGAAGTTCAAACACTTCCAAGTAATTCAGGGATCAAGAAAGACTTTAACGTGAACCAGAACTTGTGGGATGCGGCTGATGTGGGATTTGGAAGGAGGGGCATAGCTTTTTTTTATTTTTTAAGATTTTATTTTAGAGTGTGAGCATGAGTCGGGGGAGGGGCAGAGGTAGAGAATCTCAAGCAGACTCCGACATGGGGCTCAGTCTCCTGACCCTGAGATCATGACTTGAGCCGAAACCAAGAGTCGGACGCTTAATGAACTGAGCCACCCACCCAGGCACCCCAAGGAGGGCCATTGCTTTAAATGGTTTTACTAAATAAAGCCTGAACGCTGGTGAGCTACCTGCCTATTGGATTAGGTAAAAATATATGTCTAATAAATTCAGTGTGAGAAGAAAATAAACAATGTAGAGCAGAAAGCAAACAGAAAACATGCAGGGGAGAGGATCAATGAAATGAAAAGTAGGTTCTTTGAAAAGACTAGTAATCAAAACTGGAAGACTGATGAGGAAAACGAAGACGGCGCATAGCAGCGGTCTCAGATGTGAAAGGGGTGCAGCTCCAGCTGCTGTAGGGGGTTTTGAAAAGGATCTTACGGATAGCTTTTTGCCAGTGAATTTGAAGACTTTGACGAAATAGACAATCTTCTAGAAAAAGGTGGCCTACCGAAGCTCTCTCAAGAAAGACTGAACGCTTGACAGTCTCCCCGAGAGAGAGAGTGAGCAGTTCGGACGCACGCCCAAACCCACCCCAGCCGTGCAAACACTGGACCCGACGTCTGTACAGGGCAGTTCTTCCTCATACTCAAGGACAGGATTATTCCGATACTGCACCTCCGACCGTTCCAGAGGACAGAAGAGAAGCAGCGTTTTATGGAGCCGGAACCAGGGAAGGGAAGGACGAGGAGCGGGGAGGGTGTCCGGTGGACGCTCCGACTCGGCGAGCCCGGGCCTTCGATTTCTCGCAGCACCACTGTTCTCATTCCTGGAACTGGCCAAAGCTTTCAGGACCAAAGTAGCTTCAGAAACTCCCACCTCTGGGTTCTTTTTGTTCAGATGTTGGCCTGACAGCTTCTTTCTCGGTTGTTTATGCCCCACATGGCCAGCGGGAATGCTGTCCTTGTCCAAAGTCAGCTGTATTTTGGAGAACAGACACCTCTCTAAATGCTAACAAATACAGTCACGTTTAATTTCACATAAATTTGTTCACGTGATAGAAACCTTTTTCTCACCATGGAATTCTCTCTCGCATCAGTGCCTCTGCCATTCTGTTTCCTCCTGATTTCATGGTAATGACCTGGTGTGGACACGTATCAGGGTTCTCTTGCCATATAATAAAGTACCCCAAGCATAGCAGCCTTTCCTTAGCTCACAGATCAGCAGGCTGGCATGGCTGGAATCTCAGCGTATCACCAGGTCGAATCCGAGGTGTCATCCAGGCCGAGCTCTTGTCAGGAGGCTCCTCCTTACTGTGGGCAGAGTTCAGTTCCTCACCGTTATAGGGCTGAGCTTCCCATTTCCCTGCCGGCTGTTGTCTTGGGGCTGCTCCCACCTGCTTTCCACCTGCTCCCCCTTCAGGTCAGCAGGGTTGCACCAGCCCTGCCCCGTTCTTCGGATCTTTGACTTCCTCTCAGCTTTTATAGGCTCATGTGCTTGGGTTAGGCCCGCCTGGAGAATCTCCCTTTAGATGAACCCAGAGTGAACTGATGATCAGTTACACCTGCAAAAGCCTCTTTTGCCATAAAGCAGAGCCTGGCTGGGGGCAGGATGGCTGCCACATGTACAGGTCCCTCCACACTCGGGAGGTGATTATACAAGGGCAGGGGTCCCTGGGGGTCATCTTAGGTCTGGCTAGAGCTGTATCCGTAGCAATGGCAAAATGCTTCAGCCGTCCCCAGGCCCCACAGCCGCATGCCGTTATGTGTCCGCTCAAGTCCCAGTGCTCGTCATGCACACAGTGTGAGTCAGGGGCGGAGCAGGTGCCCGAGTACATCCACTAAGTGCAGGCCTCCCACCTGCGGGCCTGTGGGACCAGAGGCTCCCGGCATGCAGTGGCCGGCCAGGTGCAGGACGAGAGTCACGGCGTGCTGCGCCAGAAAGAGGGCCGTGGACGGCGAGAAGGAGCTGCTGGTCCAGGCAGTGTTTGAAATCCAGCCCGGCAAACTGCAGCTGGAGTCCGTGGTTAAATATCAAGGCCTGGGAACACACTGCCTGCCGTCCTCTGGGCTCTGAGCCATCCTTTGTTTTCCCTGAAAATGGGACGACTCTGCAGCCCCGCGAGTGGCTTCCTCAGCCTGCTGCCTGTCAGGAGCCTCTGTCGTGCCGGGCCCCCTCCGCCCTAGTCTGAGCTGCTTGTTCTGGAGAACCCGGAGGCCGTGCTGGGCGTGGATTCCCGGGGCCTACACTGTCACACGAGCCACAGCCACGGACGACGCTTCTGACATGGCCCTTCTCTGCTTCCAGCTTCTGCTGAGAGGTGAGGGTGCTCGCTCGTAAGCTTCTCCAGCGCCCCTGGTTGGATGAAGAGAACCGATGAGGAGCACTCTTAGTCTCTTGCAAGGGTCTTTGTGTGGCCCAGCGCTCTGACCTCCAGATCCTTCCGAGGCGCCAAGAGAGGGTTGAGCAGGACACTGAGCCTCGTCTCTGTGCCACACCCCCCCACAGCGGGTTCTGACTCTTGGCCTCTGGTCATGTGGAGAGGCTGAGCATTTGCAGTCATGCAGTCGGGTTCCCTTTTCATTCTCCGTTCTTCCATTTCTCTCCTCTTTGCCTCTCAAGACAGGTAGCAGAGCCTAGGTGGCTTCTGCTGAGCAGTCTGTTCAGGCCCTTCAGTTACAGGTTCTGCACGACCAGGTCCCTTCCTGGGTTTCCGGGAACCCACGTGTCCTTGTGAGCCTCCGCGGCAGCTCTCTCCAAGTCTAGATTCCCGGGACACGCTGCTCACAGCAGTTTCTGCTTCCTCGGAGACAGTTTAGGGAAGTGCTCCTCTCTTTCTTGGAGCCCCTACCAGCAGCGTCTTTCCTGCCCACGTTTCTATGAATAGCCTGCTGAAGGCTGTCGGGACTCTTTCTACCATGCTCCCCGAATTCTTCCGACCCTGGAGTACCTGCCCCATTGTAGGTATTGGTTACAGCAGTGCCTTACTTCCCGGCACGCAAATCCACGGTCATCCCCGTAACAAATAACCACACATCTAGTGGCTTAAAACAACACCCTTTTAGTGTCTCACAGTGTCAGTGGGTGGGGAGTCTGGCACGGGGTAGCTGGACCCTCTGCTCACCTGGCAGCTGCGGGCCCTCAAGCCCACAGGTTATCGGCAGCGTGCAGTTCCTTGGGGTTGTAGGACTGGGGTCTCCGTCTAGCCTCTGCCTTTCCTCCTGCTGCTGCTAGCTGTCAACCAGGGCCCCTCCCAGCCCCGCAGCGGGGCACCCCCTTGTTCAAACCCTTCTCACAGGTCAAGTCTCTGATTTCTGTGACCGGCCGGAGAAAACTCCCTGCTCTGATGGCACTCACGTGATTAGGTCGGGCCCCCTGGATTGTCTCTGTATCTTAAGATCAACCCCATCGGTACCTTAATTACATCTGCAGAATCTCTTGGCCCTTGAACACAATGATGGGAGTAATCCCAGGAGGCGGAGATGATGGGGGTCATCTTAGAATTCTGCCTCCCTCGGTGGCCTTCTGTAGTTTCTCTGCCCTTGGGCAATCCTGTGCAGCCCCTACTCAAGCAGGCACATGCGTGGGCTTTGGGTCAAAGTTTGTTGTTTTAGCAATGGGATCACATACTTGGTTTTCCTGCCAGACCCCCCCGCATCTTTTTTTTTTTTTTTTTAAGCTTTTATTTATTTGTCAGAGAGAGAGAAACTCCCTCCATTACTATTACAGTTCTCATTCATTCACTTTAGGAATTATGGAATACTCCATGGTGTGGATGGAGTGCTATGTATATTTTGGGATAATTAAGAACAATTTTGTGGGGCGCCTGGGTGGCTCAGTCGTTAAGTGTCTGCCTTCGGCTCAGGTCATGATCCCAGGATTCTGGGATTGAGCCCCGCATGGGGCTCCCTGCTCGGCGGGAAGCCTGCTTCTCTCTCTCCCACTCCCCCTGCTTGTGTTCCCTCTCTCTCTGTGTCTCTCTCTGTCAAATAAATAAAATCTTAAAAAAAAAAACAAAACAATTTTGCAATACAGGAATATGTATTACTTACCACTAAAATGAAAAGGACTATTAAACTGGACACAATGCGCATGGGAATTAAAATTGCTTAAGACCCTGTATGTCTAAAAAGATCCTTATCCTGCTTAATACTTGATTAATAGTTTATCTGGGTGTAGAGTTTTAGAATGAAAACACGTTCTTCCTAGAATTTTGAAGCTGGCCCATTTCTCGTAGCTTCCAGCGCCCCTCGGAGAAGCTGCTAGACGCTGTGTTTCCTCCCCCCTCGTGCTCGGTGGCTTTCTTCTCCTTCTGAAAGCACCTAATTTCTTTATGCTGCTCCCTCCCCAGCCTTGCCCTGAAGAGTCGCCTGTGCCTTGGGAGGGTGTGTTTGCTCCCTGGGGGGAGAGTCTTACCTTTTTACTTAAAAAAAATTATGGTTGTAACTATTATTTATATATATCCATTTGCATATCTTGACCCTTCATGCATTTTTTAACCTCTCTTGTGTGTTGGACTTTTGATGGGCCATTTTAATCTAAAAACTCATGATCTTCAGTTCTGGAAAGATACGTTACTCTCTTGATGATTTCTTCTGGCTCTTCTGTTATTCAGGTTCTGGATCTGTTTTTCTGATTTTTTTGTCTCCTAGTTTCTCATCTTTGTCTTCTTGCTCTACTTTCAAAGCAACAGCCCCCACTGTTTCTTCCAACCTGCGGTGAGCGGTGAGCGTGGGGAGCTTATTCCAGAGCAGTGGTGCGTGTTGCGGGGGGAGATGCAGAGTGGTGGGTGGGGGTGGCCCTTCTCTGGGGGCAGGATTCCCGATGAGAGATGGGACTGCTCCGCTCTGATAGGAAGAACTGCTTCTGAGGCTGGACCCAGGGGACGCCCTCCTGCTGGGGTTGGAGCGGAAAGCGGCCCCTGGGTCAGTCGCGTCTGTCTGTGCTAGCTGTCACGTGTCACCCCGTCCTCCGAGAGAGGGCTTAGCGCCATCTTGTCATCTTGGGAGAACCAGATAGGGCCTTGGGTCCAGCTAAATAAAATTCTTGCTTCTGCCACGCCGCTGTTTCTGTGTCACAGTTCTGGAATGCTCTGTTTTCGTCTGTGACTGACGGACAAATGGCTTGAGCGTTTTTTCTACTCGGTTACCCATTATCTTAATTGGGTTATTAGTTCCTTCTAAAGAGGGGATGTTATTTCCCGACTGAGACTCGAATTAATGTGAGAGGGTCCAGGTTTTACCATGGAAATAATTCTCGTCAGTGCTTTAAAATGCAGTTTCTCGGGGAGGGGGTGCGGGGATGGGGTAACTGGGGGACAGGCTTTAAGGAGGGCACATGATGTAATGAGCACTGGCTGTTGTATATGCAACACCGTATGAATGTACGAATTGTATGAATGTATGAATTACTGAACTCTATCTCTGAAGCTAACGCTGCATTATATGTTAATTGAATTTAAATAAAATTAAATTTAAAAAAATGCAATTTCTTTCCACTTAAAAAATGACATTTCTATTGTTGAAAATTTGGAAAATAGGGAAAGTATAAAGAAGAGAATAAAAATCACCTAAAATGTCCCCTCCTATCATTCCAGTCTCTTCTTAGTGTTGTATTTAGTTTCTTACACAATTTAAATAGACATAGTTATATGTCCTCCATTTTTTTGAACTTTTATTTATTTGCTCATATTATGAACATAATTTTTAATGCCAGTGAATGAGCATACCTGCCATATTCCTATTGGATTTTAAGAGTAGTTCCCGTTTTTTCTTTGTGAATAATGCTTATATAAACATCCTTGTACATAAATGTTTGATTCCTTTCTGATTATTTCTGTAGGACAGCAACCTAAAAGTGGAGTTCCTCTGTGGAAGGATGGAGATGTCTCTAGATGCTGATATGTCTCTATCTAGTGGTGGTATGTAGCTTGAGAGCTATTTTTAGAACTGGGGGTGGATCAGTGCCACTTTCCGTTCCCACCAGCAGTTTCTGAGAACATCCATCTCCGTACCCTCACCATCGCACAATTCTGTCATGTAAAATTGTCCGCTAGTTTGACAGGGGAACACGGTTTCTCACTGCTGCAGTTTGTGTTCCTGGAGGATTTGTGAGGTTGAATGGTTTTTACAGTGTTTGCGAAGTGTTTATATTTCTCATTCAGTACCCGTGTGCTTGATTTGGAGATACTTCAAGCACCAGAAAGCAGACACAGGGTAATGAATGAATGATTTGTGTACCTGTGGCCCAGCTGGAGGACTGGGCTGTCGCTGACAGAATCCCAGGGGGCACAGTGTTCCCTTGGAAGTTTTCCTGGACACCCCCTGCCCTGGGTACACGTAGAGGGACCTCAGGACATGTGCATTTCCCTGGGAATCAAGTCCCTGGGTTGCCTGCAGGAAGGAACATTTGGCAGCTCCTTGGGGAGAGAGAAGGCGGCGTGCCGTGGAGACAGGGCCGGTGCAAGTGGAAGCTGCAGGGCTGGCAGCGGGCGGTGGGCACGGGTGCCACGTGCCCACTGCGGACAACCTGCGTGTGCCCAGGAAGGGCGAACAAGGCTCAACCCCTCCCGGCAGCATCCCGTTTTCAGAACCGCTGGTGTGGACTAGGCTGGTGTAGACCGTTACCGAGAGCGGACTCTGCGCCGTGTTCCTGGCTTCTGGTGTCCCCAGTGTCTCCTGCAGGCCCCTCCGCCAGCCAGGCTGCATCCTCTGTGCCCCGGAGAGGCAAGGCAGTGTGGCTGTGAGGTGGGGGTGGGGTGTGTGTAGCTGCGGGTGCGGGAGAGGGTGAGCGCTGGGCTCCGTGGAAACCCTACAGAGCGAGCACTGCACACCTGAGCTGTGCCCGGAGCGCAGGCGCGGCCCCGCTTGCTGGTCGCCGGCTCCATCCGCACCGGGTCGCCGTGACTCCGCCCTCGCCTTTCCCACGCACGGGTGCCACTGTCCTGATTTCCTCACGCCCGCCTTCTTGCTTTTAAGTGATACCAGCCTTGTGTTTTGTCCTACACGGTAGTTTCATTTCACCTGTTTTGAGTGTGTGGGTCTTTGGGAAGAGGATTTGCTGAGACCCTTCCTCAGATGTTCCTGGTGTCCTGAGCTCCGTGCTGTGTCTGCTGAGAGGATCGCGGGGTTTGGGCTCTTAGTCTATGGATTTGGTGTATTACAGTTACTGATTTTTGTATGTTAAATCTACCTTGTGTGCCTGGGATAAGTCCCACTTGGTGGTGATGTGTCATCCTTTTTATCTGTTGCTGGATTTGGTTTGCCAGTGTCTTATTAGAGACTTCTTCGTCTCCATTCATAAGGGAGGCGAGTCGGTGGTTTTCCTGTGATGTCTTTCTTCTTTCTTTTATTGGACTTCACAAACCTGTGCACTGGATTCTTCGGTCGGCCCTGGAAGATTCTCAGCTGTTTTCTTTTCAAATATCACCTTGCCCCATTCTTATTCCTCTCTTCTTGGAGCTGTCTTTAAACACGTGTCAGACCTTCTCTCTCTGTCTTCCGTATCTCGTAAGCCCTCTTGTAGATTTTCTCTTTCTTTCGGTCTCTGCACCACTTCCTGGATAATTTCTTTTGACTGGTCTTTTAGTTCACCCATTCTCTTTTCTGTTGGGTCTGATATGTTGCACTGAAGTTGTAGTTTCTGTTACTGTATTTTTCATTTCTAGAGGTTCTAATTGGTTATTTTTCAAACCTGGTGTTGCTGTTTATAATTGATTGTTCTCTACAGATTTCAAAGTGTGTTTTATTTCTTTAAACAGGCTGAGTGTAGGAGCACCTGAGTGGCTCAGTCGGTTAAGTGTGTGCCTTTGGCTCAGGTCATATTCCCGAAGTCCTGGGGTCGAGCCTCGCATGGAGTCCCACATTGGGTTCCTTGCTCAGTAAGGAGTCTGCTTCTCCCTCCCCTCTCCCTCTGCTCCTACCCCTGCTCATGCTGTCTCTCTCACTTGCTCACTCTCTCAAATAAATAAATAAAATCTTCAAAAAAAAATAAAAACAAACAGGGTATGTATAGTTTTATATCTTGTGTATGGTAGTCTCAACATCTGAGCTCCTTTTCTTGGAAGGAAACTTTTCACTGAAGTATAGCATACAAACAGAAAAGTGCACAGATTATAAGTGTGCAGCTCAGTGAATTTTCAAAAAGTGAATGTACCGTGAAGCAAGTACGCAGATCAAGAGATAGGACATTACCAGGACTCTAGTGGGTTCCTGCATTGTCCCTCCCGACAGTTAGTCACTGACCCAACTGTCTTCCAACACCAAAGATCACTTTTGCCTGTTCTTGTGTTTCCCATAATAGAATCATATCATATATACCTTTTTGTGTCTGGCCTTGTTTTTGTTTTTTGTTTGTTTTTTGCTTAATATTGTATTTTAAAGACTTATTTTGTTGGTTCGGGATGAGTTCATTCATTATTACTGCTGTACAATATTGCATTTTATGAATACGCCTCAATTTATGAGGCTATTCTCTTGTTGACAGACACTTGGGTTGTTTCCAGTTTGGTCTCAATAGGAATAATGCTGCTGGGGGCGCCTGGGTGGCTCAGTCAGTTGGGTGTCTGCCTTCAGCTCAGGTCATGATCCTGGAGTCCTGGGATCGAGCCCCACGTTGGGCTCCCTGCTCAGCGGGGAGTCTGCTTCTCCCTGTGGCCCTCCCCGCTCTCATGCTCTCTCTGTTGCTCTCAAAAAACTAAATAAAATCTTAAAAAAAAAAAGTATAGACCTAGGAGTGGAGTCAGTGGGCCAGTGGGTGTGTGTATGTCCAGCTGTAGGAGATGCTGCTAAACCTTTTTTTCCTAAGTGTGTGCGCCTGTTTTTACTCCCACCAGCAGTGTGTAAGAGTTCTGACTGTTCCATTTTCTCTCTCATACTTGGTGCTGCCTGTCTTTTCCATTTTAGCGATTCTCACGGTTGTACAGTGCTATTGGTTTGTGGTTTTAATTTGTAAATCTGATGATTAATGAGGTTAACCACATTTTCCTATGTTAAAAAACCATTTGGGATATTCTTACTTTGCAGTATCTGTTCAAAGCCCTTATCTACTTTTCTGTTGGGTCCTCTGCCTTTTTCATATTGATTTTGGAGACGAGTCCTTTTTGTGATGTATGTACTGCAAATATCTCCTCTTAATCTGTAGTTTGCCTCTACATTCTTCTGAAGAGAAATTCTTAATACAATTATTGTGCCAGTCAGGAAAGAAGAAACCACACCAGATGGGGAGGGGAATTCAGGTTCACGAATGGTCCTGTAATGTCCCGGTATGAGACCTTCAGGTGCCACTCAATAATGGGTTAGGAGTTGTTTCTCAAAAGGAAAGAAGCAGGTGTGCTCCAAACTCCTGAGGTTGGCCCCAGAGGGTCCACACTGCAGACCTATTTGCCACAGATTCTTCCAGTGCTGTTGGATCCCCAGGGTCGGAGTGGCTTGCTTGCAGCCCAGACTTGCTGCCCGTCTTCCTCTTGCTCTGGTCTCCACTGAAACTTGGCGCCTGTGGGTTCAGTGGGGCACCGAGGGGTGCTAACAAGGGTAGAAGTGGGTGTTCAGGGAAGGAGGCCTCCTCTTTTGGCTCCCATGTGAGGTTATTGTAGGTTCTGGAAGCAAGGGAAGGCCAGTCTTTTCAGATGCAGGAGGACAGGCTGCTTCTCTTGGCAAGTAAGGCTCAGATTGAATCAGCGGTTCAAGCTTCTCAGCGTCATTGGAGCCCACCCTCATTTCCCTGTTCCAAGGTTTAGGGTCCCTCTTTTTCCCAATCAGTGCCTTAACTTTCACATAGGAAACTTGGTGAGGCTGTGGATTCAGTTTTCACTGTTGTTCTGCAAACCACACAGTTAAATTTTGTATCTGAGTTTTAGTTTGGTGGACAAAAGAAACATTCTTTTAGGGTCCCTCTAGAAACTTTCTTGTTTCTCTGACCAATGTAAGCATCATATTTGAAGGGCTGTACTTGTCAGTCTCTGTAACCTCCCCAGGGCACTGAGAAGCATCCGTGGGCAGTCTTCCCTTTGTGAGCAGTGCCTTCCCCCCATGTAAGAAATCTTTGTGTGCCCAATGCCATGAGGATCTTTGCCTGTGCTCTGAATGCTTTCTTGTTTTACCTCCATGGCCAGATCTGTAATCCATCTGGAGTTAATTTTTGTGGATGGTGTGAGGAAGGGGTCATGATTCCTGTTTTTTCCATATGGAGATTCAGTTGACCCAGTATCATTCATTGAGAAGACCATCCTTTCTATGGATGTGAGATTCTGTTCCAGGACTCTCATTTCTGTTCCAGTTGTCTGTTGGTCCGCATACCAGTGCCACATTCTCTGTTACCGTAGCTTAGAAGAGGCTCTTACTTGGTAGTGCAAGTCTTCCAGCATTGTCATTGATCTCCAAGGTTACCTCACCCTTTGTATTGCCATATACGTCTTACCAGTTTGCATACACACACATACTTGATTGTGCATGCACTCACACACACGCACACACTTGTCCATGCACACGTGCATGCACTCACACACACGCACACACTTGTCCATGCACACGTGCATGCACGCACACACTTGCTGAGACCCTGTCTGCAATTGCATTGCCTTGAGCTTATGCACCAGTTTGGAGAGAACTAACATCCATACACTCCATCAACTTGGTATATACCTTTCTATTCATTAGGCCTTTAATTTCTGTCAATGGTGTCATGCAGTTTTCAGTGTTGTGGTCTGCACATCGTTTGGTAGACTTATTCTGTAGTAGTTTTGTGTTTCTTGATGTGATTATAAGTGGTGTCATTACTTTTGCATATCCTTTTCCCATTGTTTCTCCTGTATGAAAACGTGATTGAATATGCCCACTCACCATGTCTACTCACCTTGCTAATTCTAGTAATTTGTCTGTAGATCCTTTTGCGATTTCTACAAACACAATCACAGTGTCTGCAAAATAGTTATAATTTTCTTTCTTTCTTTTCAATTCTTAGACCTTTCATTTGTTTTTCCTGCCTTAATTGTACTGGCTAGAACCTCCAGGGCAATGTTGAGTAGAAGTGGTCATGGCACAGGCATCCTTGTCCTGTTCCTGATAGGAGAGGGGAGCTCAGTATACATTTTGTTGAGAATTTTCTTTGCCAGTAGTCAGACTGGTCCTAATAAGCTAGGCTAACATATTCCCGTCCACCTGCAGTATTAAACCTTTATAGGGTTTAATGTGAGAATGAAGTGGAATTAAATGCAAAATGCCCAGAATAAGGCTGGCTATGCGGTAGATGGGTGCTCACCAAACTGTCCGTAGGTTAGTCGTTCTTTTTTGTGTATTTCGAATACAAAAAATTAACTTCAAGGACTGCTTGGTAGCAAGAACTCCATCCTGTGTCTTTGCTGAGGTAGAAAAGGGCGTTCTAGTTCAAGAGGACTTGCTTGAGCCTCCCTCTGCATTTTGCAGCAGCTGCTGTATTTCAGCAGCGTATCCCCAACTGGTATTAGGGATCACTTAAAAAGTGTAATTCCCCCGATTTTAGTGGAATTCCCTTACGCAGGACCATTTTGTTGCCCCATCAACAGCCAGTGGTAACCACATCCGTGAGGCCTGGGCCATGGGGGTAGGCAACACAAAAGTTTCCCAGTTGTACATATTGTTTCAAACGCTCACAGTCCCGGAGGGAAGAGCAAACAGGATTCCGAGGTAAAACCTGCAGGTTAAATTTATTGTGCTGAACTTAGTGACGTTCAGGAAAGAGCTGTGTTTTTCTTTCCAGTGCTGTTCTGGAGCCAGCATTGAGCCCATGACCGGAGCTCTGGTGACAGCTACCCACTGTTTTCAAAATTAATTTTGCCACCCCTGGTATGGACAGAGTCCTCTCCTCTCTGCCAGCAGAGGGAACATCTCACCAGCCTGTTGTGGCGGGAAGGGGGGGTTGCACGTCAAAGAGCCATGTGGCCCAGCGTGTCACCCCCCCTTCCTTCCCTGCCTGGCTGGCTGCGTCACCCCGCCACGTGTGAGCAGGGGATGAGGACCCAGGGAGCCCTGCCCCACAGAGCTGCACGCTGGGGGGTTTCACCCCGGGCAGGAGAGGGGCTAGCTAGAGCCAGGGGCCGGGGAGAACAAGGCTCAGAGCTCCTTTCTGTGAACGCGTCCATTCTCTCTCTCTCTCTCCATCATGGTCACACCTGCAGAGTAGGAGCCCCTGCCCAATTCCCGAGTCAGAGGCAAACAGTTCGGGCCAGGCTGGGTGGACCCTGCGCACCCATCAGCACCTGTGACTGAGTGTGCCTCCTGCATCTCCTCGAGTTCAGTCATCCTCTTAAAATGTGGAAAGAAGGGGCGCCTGGGTGGCTCAGTCATTAAGCATCTGCCTTTGGCTCGGGTCATGATCCCAGGGTCCTGGGATCGAGCCCCGCATGGGGCTCCCTGCTCTGCGGGAAGCCTGCTCCTCCCTCTCCCACTCCCCCGCTTGTGTTCCTGCTCTTGCTAACTCTCTCTCTGTGTCAAATAAATAAATAAAAAATCTTTAAAAAAAAATGTGGAAAGAAATATTTTGCTTCTGGGTCTGGTGCCTGTGTGTTTTAGCAAGTGTTAGGTGGCATGGTGGGTCCTGTGTGTGTGTCCTTGGTTGTGGACACAACAAGGTGGGTCCCGCGTGTGTCCTCGGTGGGAACACGACAAGGTGGGTCCCGTGTGTCCTTGGTTGTGAACAGGACAAGGTGGGTGCTGTGTGTGTCTATGGGTGGGAACAGGACAAGGTGGGTCCTGTGTGTGCCCTGGGGAAGCACAGAGGCCTCTCCAGGTTCTGATTACCCAGACCCCTGCTTTCACTCCTCTGCTGGGTGTGTTTCTGCTTTTCCACCAGAGCTGATATGTCAGGGTGGAGTGGGGAGCCCCATATCTGCCACCTTTCTAGGAGCTGACAAACACTTATCTAGAGAAAAGAATTAGAAATCCAAAACTCAAGTTAAATTGGTAGGTGCTCAAGTAAGTTTACCAAGTGCTTGGTGCATTTCTATAGTTAGGGCTTTGTCTGGGGACGAAGGAGGGAGAGTGGCCCAGCAGGAGTTCCTATGCCTGTCTGCTGTGTTCCAGAACCTTCTGGGTGCTTTTACAAAGTACAGATTCCTGGGTGTCCCTCAGACCTATAGAATCAGGCCAGAGCCTCTGGCCCCACTGAGCTCAGTCACAACATGGCAGGAAAATGTGTGGGATCAGCACATCCGGCCCATGGTGGGGGGGAGTGGTTGTGATGGGAGAGTGGGCTTATTCCGGCCTCCCAGCCTTGGAGCACATCTCCACCCACTTCACCCACGAGCAAGGCCTGACGCTCTTTGTAGGATGAATAGCTTTCCACCTAGAGTCTCTGTGCTGTGGAAGGTGTGGACCCTGTGGCCCTTTTATTTCATTAGAACTCCTTTGCTGAAGAACAGTGATTCCCAGTCCAGTCTCCCCCTTGTGAATGAAATCCCCATTCGGTGGGGAGAGGGGGCAGGCAGAGACTCCACCTTTAGGCTCCTGACTCCGCCACCACCTCCCCGCCCCCCGCGTGCCCCCAGCCCTTGCTCTCTGCTCCTTAGCCACAGCACAGGTGGCCCGGGCCCTGGGGGCCAAGTGCCCTGAAAACGCCTGTGCTGTGCAGGCCACTGGCACGTGCCATGCCTTTGAAGGTTTCTGGGGTACGTCTGGCCAGGATTCTGTCCAGCTGGGTGCCACCTGGCATCCTCCACCCAGAACGGAGAACGGTGTTTCCGAGTTTGGCAGATCTGTCCTGGTTTTGCGGGGTGCTCAGATGCATGGATCTGATGACGGCAAAGCTGAAGGAAAATCAGATGTCAGCAGGGAAGGTGGCTGTCCTTATAAGCCCTCTGGAAGCCACAGATCCTCCTCTGAGCCGCTCCCTGGGCACGGGGCTGGGGTGCATCTCCGGCAGCCGCGTCAGGCGGGTCACGTGCCTGGGGGAGGCCTGCAAGGTGTGTAGGATTTTTACTTTAAGAAAGTTTAAAGAAGTAAAAGTATAAAGAATAATGTAACTGACACCCGTACCTTCCTCCCAGGATTGACCTAACATTTTTGTATCATATTGATTTAGAGTTTTCTTAAATAAAACACTGTCTGTATACAGTTATATATAAAGATGCGTTCTGGGGCATTGCATATGTCGTGCGAGCTATAGTCCGTTACATCATGTACGGCCCCAGACTCCGTGCCGTCCCCGCTGGGAGGCAGCCACTTCTTCAGTCTGCTGTGCGTCTTTTCTATCCGTTTTTTAAAAATAGCTTTCCACGCGCATATAGGTAACCCGTGAGCAACACGCGTGGATGTTTTCTGTGCTTTTGAAGCATGTAGAGAGAGGTCTCCTTCCTTACGTGTCATGCTCCAGTCTGCTTTCTCCACCCACCTCTGGGTGCACACTTGACCCCGCTTTTCCCCCTGCAGCGTCTTCATCCTGTGACCACAGTTCCCCCAGAGGGTCCTGTGGCCCATTCAGTGTCCTCGCAGGGGTGTCCACACGTGCGTGAGGGTCCTCCTGGCTGTGCCGCGGGCAGGGCGTGCGCGGGGCCGCGTCAGGCTCGTGTCCACGGGCGCTGTGGGCATGTTTGTGTGCAGCCGAGCCGTGCGGCCCGTGGCGCGTGCCTTTGACGGCCCCTGTATCACTGGCCCGTCAGTGCTCACTGACCGCCCCGGGACCCAGGAGGGAGACCTGGGAGCCAGACCAAGCTGCAGTATTTAAAACTCCCCCAGAGGGTCTGAGCGCGGGCAGGGTGCGAACCATTGCTTTCCACAGCGGGGTCAGAGAAGCCGGCTCTGGACACTGGGAGGGCCGTCCGCCGGGGGGCGGGGGAGGGGGTAGGAGCCCAACTGCAGAGGCGTCCAGTCGGCGGGGAGCTCCCCTGTGTGGCTGCAGTCCAGGGGACACTGGTGTTGGTCTCAGGACTCATCTGGGGGGCCGCTGGGCACCCCTGGGAATCTAAGAGGAAAGGACCACCTTCTCAGGCTCTGGACTTCTGGAGGGTCGTTCTGAGGTTCATCCTGTCCTATGGCTCTGTCCTAGATGGAGGGAAAGCTTTGGGGCTAGAACTTCATTTTGGACTGGTTTTTTAACGTTTCTTCTTTCAGGGATAGCCCCATGGTCACGCAGGGCTGCTCCAAGTCCTGGGGTCTGTCATCCTTAAGAGTAGCACGTGGGACAGGGCATTGGGGGGGGCGGGAGGCTGGCTTCCATCTGCCCCACCAGCCCCTGCCTGCTCCCCTGCCTTCCCCCCACCCCTCCTGGCCCCGCCTGGCCCACACTTCCTTCTGCCCCTCCTGCAGCCCCGGGCAGCCCCTGACTGTCCCCCACTTCCTCCTTCCACCTGCTCCCTCCTGCCTGCTCCCCTCCTTTCCTCCCTGTGCCTGCAGCCTCCTCCTGCCTGCTCTCCCCATCCCCGCCTGCCCCCTGGCCCCAGCTGCTCCCTTCCCCCACGCCCCTGCTTCCCCGCCCTACCTCCCCCCTGCCCTAGACTGCCAGCCTCTGGCCGGCTCTGCGGCAGGCGGGGAGCAGCGGGCGCCGGGCAGACAGCCTCGCTCTGCCGCTCCTCCGCCCGCCTGGCCTCCTGCATCCCGGCCTCCCGCGGGCTGCGGACGAGCTGGCTTCCTCCTGCAAGCGCCGGGCTCAGGTAAGGCAGCAGCCTCGCTCCGGCTAGCCGGCCTCCCTTCCTCCGGCTCTGTCCGGTCCGGGTGGAATGGCTGTGGGAAGGGAGGCTGCAGGTGGGGGGATGGAGGCTGTGCAGAGGGGGGTCGGCAGAGGGCTCAGAAAGCAAACGCAGGGTCAGCCCTGACAGTGACAGGAGACTGGCCTCCTGGCTCCATCTGGCTTCTCGGCTTTCCGGCAGCCTCTGTTTAAAAGACCACTTCCTGGATGTATCGGACTCTTTCATGGGGGGGCACATGTGCACGCGTGTGCGTGTCTGTGTGCATGTTTGCGTGCGTGTGTGTGTGTTCTGACCTGGCCGTGGCGGGGGCGGCCGCGGGAAGGAGCAGCCGTGCTGTCCTAGACACACCACCCGGCCCAGGACCCCTTCCTCCTTGTAAATGGGGGGGCAGGGGGACCGTGCATAGTTCTCGTCTCACCTAATCTCAGCATGCACTCATGTACGTGCGCACACGCGCTGTCCCCCCCCCCCCACAGGCACGCACGCACGTACACGCTGGTGGGCCGGCAGGGCTCGGGGGACAGGGCAGCGACACGCAGGACCCCCTGGCACGGTGACCTGGCAGAAGTCGATGCTGCCGTGGGTTTGGCGTCTGGAGGGGAGGGGCTGTGCTGTGGCTGGTTGGGTGGGTGGGTCATGGGCTCCTGTAAGCAGCCTCGGGACACGGCCTGGCCGGGCTGCCTGCTTTTCAGGGGGAGCCCAGAGGGGCCCTGGCCTTGCCAGGATGGGCTCAAGGGTGGAGTCCTGCGCGCTTCTCCACAGCTGTTGGCCAAACTGCCCGGTGTTACAAGTGGGTCCCTGCGATCTGAATTCAGAAGCGCCCGGAGGTGGGCCTCAGTCAGGCTCTGACTGCTTACCCCGTGTTGCTTCTGTTTCAGGGATCAACGCCCAAGCCCGGAGGCTGCAGCGGCACCGTGCCAAGGGAACCCCAGCCCTGGCTTCGGGGGCTGCCCGGAGCCCCCCCCCACCCCAGCTACGCCGCACCATCAGCGAGAGCAGCCTGAGCTCGGCCACGGCCCAGGGCCCCGAGGAGCGCGGCCAGGACACCATGCGCTTCTCCCTCTACGAGTCGCCCCACCTGCTGCTCCTACAAGGCTACAGCCCCCAGCACGTGAGCCCCCTCCCCGAGGCCCCGCGCCCCCTGCCCCCCGGGAGCCGGCGGGAAGTTCTCAGGCTAGAAGGCCTCCTCCTGGCGCTAGCTAAGTCAGCCCTGAGCTCCTGCGGCCAGGCGCTCTGATGACGATGAGGCTGCAGAAACGGGGTGGTGCGGACCACCGTGCGGGGCCGTCCCAGATTCTGGAGGAAGTGGAGGCCTCCCCTGTGCTTTGTTTCCAGAGCATTCTCCGTCCAGGCTACAGGAGGAGGTGGTGGGGAGGGGGCTCACCCGATACCAGGTTCCTTCTCAAAGAACGGTCTGCCACTTTCCAGATGGTGCCTGGGGCCATGCCGTGCCCTGGCTTTGGGGACCCCGACACAGGTCCGCCCCCTTGCCCAGATGGTGGGTGCTGGGCGGACTCCTGCGGCACATGGCCTCACGTGCGCTGCGGGAAGCCTTGTCTGAGGAGGCCAGCACTTCCCACCACTCCTGTCGGGGCCCTTGGCTGGAGGAGCGCAGCTTCCTTCCCTGCTCACCTGTTCATGCCGACTTGCTGAGCTCCCTCGGTCGCTGCACGCTGTGCGGCCCCGCGGCTTCCGGTGCTCGGGTCTTCGCCATACCGAGCCCGGCGGGGGGCCTGCACGCCGTAGGAATCGACACGAGGCCAGCCGAGGGTTCCAGGCGAGGCTTTACCGGGGCCTATGCTCCAGCCCAAGGGCAACAGCGCAAGGGCAGGCGTCCTCAGGCGGACTCTCCGTGGGGAGGTCGGGAGGGTTTCTTCAAGAACCAGGTGGGCAGAGGAGTAGAGGTGAGGGTTTTCTTGGCACTTGCGTACTCAGCGTGCTTTTCCATTCATTGCATGTCTCAGTAGCGTGTTAAATCCCCACTCCTGGGTGTGCGTTTTAGCATTTCAATGAGGGAGAGGTAAGTTGAGGGCTCCCGGTGGTCACGGCGCACGCTCGGAGGCCAGTGTTGGGGTCCAAGCTGGTGAGACGGGTGTGGCCTGGATCTCACGGGTTCTGCCCCGCGCTGACTCGCTGCTTTCGGTTGACATCCTGTTTTATGCGCTCCTAAGACCTATTGCTCCAGAAATGCAGGCTCCGGAGTTTTCTTGTAGGAAGCTTTCTCTTTATGGAATCGTTGCATCGCATTAGGGTTTTGGGAGAGGCTGGAGTCCTGTCCCTATTCTGTCTCACGAGGAGGCATCTGCCCTTGGTCAGCGGGAGCCACAGAGGAGATGCTTGCGCACGGCGTGTCACAGATCACCGGCGGGGCTGGGGGTGCCTGTGAACCAGGGTCTGTGCCCAGCGCGGCCCTTGTCTGGCCTCTGTTGTGTCCAAGCTAGAGTCATCCCTGGGTGTCTGGTGTGCCCCCGAGGCTGCTCTGGGAAGCCTCCACCCCTGGGGACAGGGTGGGTGCCCAACGTGCGGCAGGCTGGGGGCCAGCAGCAGGTGAGGAAGGGCTCCAGGGCAGGGCTGGCCCAGGATGGCGGTCCTGGCCACGTGGCTTAGGTGACCAGAGACGGGGACACCCTTTCATTTCTTCCCACTGATGGATTTGCCCGAGGTGCTGCCCTGCCCCTGAGGCCTGGACTTTGCATTTCAGGACAGCCTGGTGTACCTGCTGAACCGGGAGCAGCACACGGTGGGCCAGAGGACCCCTTCCAGCAAGCCCAGCGTCAGCCTCTCGGCCCCTGACATCCTGCCCTTGCACTGCACCATCCGCAGGCACCAGCCCCCAGGCCCAGAGCAGGCGGGGAGCGGGCTGGTCCTGGAGCCCATCCCCGGGGCGCCCGTCTCCGTCAACTTCTCGGAGGTGGGGGGCCGGGCGGTGGTGCTGCGCCACGGGGACCTGCTGTCCCTCGGCCTCTACTACCTGCTGCTGTTCAAGGACCCGGTGCAGGCCCAGCCCCTGCCTGCCCAGGCCCTGGCCCGACTGAGCGCCGTGCCGCGGGGCTGCAGGATGTGTGGCGCCCTGCTCCGGGCCCGGGGCGCCTCCACCTCTGGCTCCGCGCGGGCCGCCCTGCCGCGGCCGAGGCTGCTGCGCCTGGAGTTCGAGCCCGAAGTGGAGGATGCACTGCTGCAGCGCATCCTGACCCTGATCGAGCCCAGCGGTGATGACCACAAGCTGGCGCCCGCCTTCCTCCTCTGCCTCTGCGTCCAGCACTCGGCCACCCGCCTGGAGCCTGGCTCGTTTGGGCAGCTCCTGCTCAAGATAGCTAAGGCGATCCGAGAGACGGTCTGGGTCAGTCACCGGGATGCCGGGCGCTGCGGCGGGGGGCGGGGGGGGGGGGCGGGGGCCCCCTGGGGGGGGAGGTCAGGAGTCCCTCCTCTCCGAGGGCCGCCTGCCCTGCCTGTGCACACCCGGGGAGCCCGGGGTGTCCTATGTGGCACTGTATCCTCGAGCGGTCGGCCGTGGCATCGGCAGCTCTGGTCCCGTGTCCCTCCCCAAGGCCCAGCCCAGCCGTGACATGGCCTGGAGCCCCGTGCTTTCTGCCAGGAGCAGGTTGGGCTTCTGCCAGCCCTCGGTGTGGAGCCCTCGTCAGCTCGGCGGTGGGGGCACAGGACTGGCTGACTTCTGTACGTGGAAACCCTTTCCTCCATGGGGGTCTCTAGAGCACGGCACCACGCGTGCTTGGGCCTTGCTGCGGGGCCCGCCTGCGTGCTGTCAGGTGTCGGCTAGTGCCCCTGGGCTCCACCCCGCATACCAGCGGCTCCCCTCCCCTCCCAGAAATGGCTCCGGGCCATTCCCCTGGGGGCACCGCCGGCCTGTCCCTGCAGGGCCGGGGCAAGCATGCTGCTGGCTGCCTGGGTCCAGCCCTCGCCGCCCCCCCCACCCCCCCAGCGACTGGACTCCCCGGGGACCCAGAGCATGGCTGGTAGTTACATGCAGGCCCTCCAAGAGACGCCCCTTCATCTCGGCCTGTAAACTGCATAGATTGTAGAAACTGGATAGAGTCCTCAGATTAAAATCGCATTTAAAATGTTCGAAACCTTTTAAAAGCAAAAGCCAACATGGGCTGTCATGTCCAGAGGTTTGTGTAAGTTACCCATGTGCATCGCGGGCGTCCGAGCCCACCTCCCAGGGTTTCCGTGAGGATTGATGTTGGGACTGTCCTGGTGTGGTCACTTTCCTCGTGTGGTCTGTGCACCGGCCAGCTGAAGTCCATGCCGTGCGGAGCCTGACCACACCGGGGCCCGCGGTGACTGTCTGCATAGACCACCGTCCCATCCTAAGTCTGCTCTGGGCCAGACACTTCCTAGTGAGTCAGATGCTGTGATGCAGGTGCCGTACCCCACGTCCCAGCTGGGGAAACCGAAGCTTGTCGGGGTGAACAAGCTCATCCAAGGTCTGGAGCTCAGAAATAGAGGAGTCTGGATCCAGGCCATCCCCTGCGTGCTTCCCCACGTGCTTCGCCCTGTGCTGTTCACGAGCTTCAGCCCTGGTCTGTCGAGAGCCCCAGATGTTTCATTTGTCTGTCTGTTGGGCATCAAGCGCTCTCTGTCCTACTCACTAGGGGAAGATCCTAGAACGAGTAACGGAGGCAGCCACTGGGGCTCTGCTTAGCCAGATAACAACCTGCTACTAAAGCGAGAACCATTTCTTGATTAAAAGAGACAGAAAATGTTGGCTAAGCCCGCGTCCTGCCAGGATGTTTAACTGCACTTGTAAATACGCAAGCACACACCCATGTACTCGTTGTCCTGGCGGCTGACGTTGGAAAGCGTATGTTTGAAGCTTAACCGTATGAGTGTTAGTCGAGACCTCGTTCTGGTGTTTGTAAAATGTTTGACCTGCTTTACTATTTCTTAACGCGCCGGTGGTCATGTCAGCGAGCTGGGTGTAAATCGTGTCTGTTGCCGGAAGTATGCAGGTCATACTCAGGAACGGAACGGAAAATTATCCTTCCCAGCCTCGCTTCGCGTAAACAGCCCGCACGGTACAGGATGTCTGCAACAACAGTGCTGTGGTTTTTATGTGGACGGTGTACCGTGGATTTAGTGGTGTTCTCATTGAGCATATCCTGTGGTATCCTGTTTTTTTCTCATGTTTGCTTTTTTGTCTTTATAATTGTAGGAGAAAACCAAAGAACTGGCGGAGAAGCAGGCGCAGCTGTAAGTATGGCCCCCCTTAGGCCCCTAGTTCCCTGGGAGACCACCTCCCCATGGGGCCAAGACCCCGGGGGACCCCCCAGACGCCTCTGGGGTCAGCTCTGGGCTTCTGTCGCGCTGTCCTTCTGTCTCCGAGTGGCTGTTTCCGTTTCTGTGCTCGGCCCCCTGGGAAGCGCTGGGTTTGGGGAGTTTTTCCAGGGTGCCCATGAGCCTCGTCCTGCCTTCGCTTCTCCTAATGATTGTGCTAAAGTGAGCCTGCCTCTTTGGGAGAATGTACGACTCCCGACTTTGAGCTAGGGCAGTCCATATCCGTTCGCCCACGTCCGTTTTCATAGAAAGCACCGTTGACGCTGCTGGGACTTGGGAAGCTGTTTGGCTCTAACCAGAAAGACGTGCCCATGCCGCCACCAAGAAGTACAGTCCCAGGGGGCCCCGCGGAGAGACGCCGGCACACGGGGTGGGGGGCAGGCGGCGTGCTCTTAAGTCCTTGTCCGTAAGCGCAGGTCGGAACAACCCACATGCCCCGTGGCAGCGTGCCATGTATTTGTGCAGTGGACACTTGGCGACAGTGAGCACGATCACACTGTGTGCTTCGTCCACGTGGCAGAATCTGAGAACAATGCCGAGCAGACAAAGCACCCGGCAGAGCGCCCACGATATGACCGAGTGTGCATGTGGGTGAAGCCCACAGCTCAGCCGCCCCACTTCTGGAATGTGCGTGTGTGGTAGCACCCAAGATGCCATGGTCAGGGGGTGGTCCCTGCCTGTCGCCGTTGGCGGGGGGCCACGCAGGACATTACGTCGCAGCTGGGTCCATGGTCTGCTCGGCTCCTGTGTCTGCTGCTGGTTTCTGGAAGCACGCTGTCACCACATGCGCATATGTGTCCTCCGTGGTCCCGCACGGGGTAAGGAGGACTCGTCACTGCCCCCCTTCGCCGGCAGGGATGGAAGCCTGGGTCAGGAGCAGCGTAGATTTGCAGTCACCCAGCTGTCCCACCCGGGCTGGAAGTTGAGTGCACAATTCTTGCCACTCACAAGTGCGTGCTCTCTGGCTCCTGTTGACGTCAGGAAGTCAGAGTGGCATCTGGGGAAGGGTTTGCTGATGAGTGATGTGCTTCCGAGGCACGAGGCTGCAGGGGGAGGCTGAGGCTCTGCCGCCCGGCTCACCAGGGCAGAGCTTAGTATAGACCAGGCCCCTCAGAGGGTGGCGGACGGCCTGCCCGAGGTGGAGAGAACAGCACGGGCCTCGGCCTGCTAGGTTTTCCGTGTGAGGGCGCTAGCCTTGGGGGCCCAGGGGCAGCTGTGACTGCCTCACCCCTGCCCCCCCCCCCCAGCTTGGGGGACAGCGGGCTTCCAGGGCTTTCTTGGGGCCTGGAGGGGATGGAGCTGAGGTTTTAGGAGTTCACGCAGGCCTCGCCCTAAGTACCTCTCCTCCTCCTAAGTGCCTGCTCACCGGGGAAACCGAGGCCTTCCCCCCAGCAGCTCCTGCCTGGTCTGTGTTCTAGAACTTGTGTCGTTAGGGCCTAAAAACAATCCTGGGTCCGTCCCCAGGGAATGCTCCCTTTCTCCTCTTTTTAAAACAATTTTTGAATTACTTCCAACGTGGAAAAGCACAGACTATGTCAATCACCCAAGAATCCACACCCGAACTTCACATTATGAACATTGTGCCCCGCAGGCTTCGGATCCTCGTGTGCTGTGCTTCTTGTCAAATTGCGGTCGGCTGGTGCCTTTCACCGCGTGCTTTTTGTGCATCTGTGATCCTCACACCTTTCCCCCGAGTCCGTGAGTGCGGGCGCTGCGCAAGCAGGTCTTCTGATCCACGGCCCAATCCCTGGGATTAAGCCCTTCGTGGCTCCTGATTGTTGTAGCATACTGATTTTTGTGGGCATTTTAATTAGCATTTCCTCATCTGAATTCATACGTCAAATTGATCCAGGATTTTCTTCCCCATTGTCCTGGTCTGACTTTAATAGCAAGGTTCACAGAAGCTGAACTGGGCCGCCTGGTCTGTTACTGGTTCCCCGTGTCAGGTTGTTTGAGGCGAGGTCTCAGGCGGCCCCTGGGTTGGCCCGTCCCATTTCTTCAGTGATTATTGGTGTATCTGGTTTTCAGCCTCGCTTGTGTTGATTTCAGTGACTTCAGCTTTCGTTCTCGAAGTTACTGGAATAAAATTGTTCCTTATTTTCTCTTGGGACTGTTTTCATCTCTCAGGTATTTAGTTCCTGTTGGGTTTATATCTTTCCTCTTACCTTCCTTTGATTTATCTTCTCAGGGATTTGTCTGTTGTCATCTGTTTAAAAGGACCAATATTGTTGTTTCTGCTTACTTTTTCTTTGATTTCTGATCCATCAACCTCTTTATTATTTCCTTATTCTTGCATAATTTCTATTTTAACTTGATTAAATTGATTCATGAGTTATTTTAAACATCTTTTGGACTTCTTAAAATTTAGTTTTTATTAGCAAAATGCATTCAATTTTGTTTTCGGTAATAATTTCTCTCCCGTATGCTTCCCAAATAGATTTTAAAAAATTTGTATCAGAGCAGTCATTGATTTGATTTGATTTATTTTTATTTATTTTATTGTGATAAAAAACACTTAACATGAGAACCACCCTTTTATTTTTTTTATTTTTATTAAGATTTTATTATTTGACAGAGAGAGAGTGCACAAGCAGGGGAGGAGAAGGAGAGGGAGAAGCAGACTCCCCGCTGAGCAGGGAGTCCGATGCGGGGCTTGATCCCAGGACCCTGAGATCATGACCTGAGTCGAAGGCAGACGCTTAACGACTGAGCCACCCAGGTGCCCAAAGAACCACCCTTTTAAATTTTGAAGTGTATATTAGCAATTTCCGGTCTCTCCCTCCCCAGCCCAGTCCCCTGGCAGCCACCGTTCTGCCCTCCGAGGCCATGAGTTGGACTGTCTTAGATATCTCAGCAGCATCATGTGATATTTTTCCTTCTGTGATTGGCTTATTTCGCTTAGCATAACATCTTCAGGGTTCATTTGTGTCATAGCATATTGTAGGATTTCCTTGATTTTAAAGGCTGAATAACATTCCATTGTATTATATACCAGATTTTTTTTATCCTTTCCGCCATCCGTGGACATTTAGTGTGACCGCACATCTTCTGTATTGCGAAGCGTGTGGCACGGAACGTGTGGGGCCCGAATATCTCCTGGAGATACTGATTTCAATTCCTTTGGGTAAATACCCAGACGTGGAATTGCTGGGTCATATGGTAGTGCTGTTTGTAATTTTTTGAGGAGTGTCCATCCTGTTTTCCACCGCGGCTGCACCCTTTTGCATCCCCCCCAGCAGTGCACAAGGGTTTCCGATTTCTCCACACCCTCACCGACACTTGTCATCTCTTGTCGTTTTGATGATGGCCATTCTAACAGGTGTGAGGTGAGCGCTCATCGTGGTTTTGGTTTGCGTTTACCTGATGGTTAGTGATGCTGAGCACCTTTTCACGAGCCTGTTGGCCATCTGGAGGTCTTCTTTGGAAAAATGTCTCTTCAGGTGTTTAACCCGTTTTTTATTCAGGTTGTTAGTTTTTTTGCTTTTGAGTTATAGGAGTTCCTTATAGATTTTGGAAATTAGCCCCCTCTCGGATGGATGGTTTGCAGATATTTCTCCTGCTCTGTAGATCGTTTTTTCACTCAGTTGATGGCTCCCTCTGCCGTGCAGGAGCTTGGCTGTGTGAGGTCATCCCACTTGTCTGGTTTTGGAAGTCCTGTCCATGGAATCGTTGCTTCCGTGGAGGGACTCGCGCTCACCTGGAGGGACGGGGCGGACCCCGCCGCCGCTGGCCCGCGCTGCCGTGTGTGGCTGTCTCAGCCTGCGTGCCCGGCACGGACCTCGCCGCGAGTCGACACCGGAACTCCAGCTGGCAACACCTGGTGGTTTATTTGTCAGGAGAGGCCGGTCTGTCCCTTTGAGTTCTGGGTAAAATCGAGAAGGGCAGTGGATGTTGAAAACACAGTGGAATTAGGCCCCGAAGAGCCAGATTAATCCCTTCTTACTGACATGCACCTCTTCAGGCCTGCGAGCGCACACGCGTGTGGGGCGCGGGGGCGCGGGGGACGGGTTTGGAGCGGCACTCGGGGCTCCGGAGGGCGAGCGGGGGGCGGCGGCAGACCCACCTCGCCGTGAGAACAAGGAGACCCAGCCGGAGGCCAGCTCCTTCCCTCGCTCGCGGGAGCAGGGCGCACAGAGGGGTCACGCTGTGGTGACGGGGGTGAAGTTACGTCAGCGAGAACAACAAAAGCGCAGGCACGAGAGGAACGTGCGCATCGGAGCCTGAGGTCCCCGCCTCGGGGACGACGCTGCCTCACAAGCCCGCCACCCCTGTGGCCCCCGTGGCTTTTCCCGTGGTCCTCTTTCCCCGCGACCCTGGCTGTGACCATCACGAATGACAGGGAGTCCCTGACTGTTGTGGCGCCCACCAGGCAGGACGAAGGGCCCTGTGCCCTTGCCGGGCCCGGGGATAGCGCTGTCCTCGCAGATGCCCTGCCGCCGCCTGGCCTGCCCCTCACGATCCGCCAACAGTGATGCTGCTCGGGCAGGAGGTCCCTGGGACCGCTGGACAGCCAGCCCGGTGTCCCCCTCAGACAAACCTGAGTCACGTCTGGGTGGCGTGATCATGACGGCACCGGAGACCGCGTCCCGGCCGCTGCAGCCGCCGGGCTCAGGGGCATCCTCAGAGGCCGCCACAGTGCAGCCCGCCGACCTGCCTCCGCCGAGCGGGTATGACGAGATGGGGGATCGTGCCCAGAAGACCGGCCGTTGATGCTTGAAATTGCGGAATTCCCAGAGCTGAGCACAGCCTCGCCACATGCACCCCAGACTTCTGGAGAGGTGGCTCAGGACGGTGCCGGAGCTCACAGGAACGAGGTCCTGCATCCCAGGGGCTGGCGCACAGGAGACCAGAGGCGAGGAGAGGGGGCCGGGGTGGGTCTGGGCTTGGCCGGAGCCTGCTGGACGCTGGGGGCGGATGGCCCTGACGTCGCCATTGTCCCCTAGATAGGGAGCACGGAGCCTCCAGGTGTTGGCCTGGGAGGGAGGAGGGCCTCTGGAGGACCTCCTGGCCGAGCTGGCCGCCCCCCAGGCTTGTAACCGGGATCAGAGGGACGGGAAGGTGCCAGCCCCGGGCCTGGCGCCTGGTAGCTTTCTGATTTAACGAGCTGCAGCGACAGGTTCAGCCCTGGTGGGGGAGTCCGTGTGGACAGCGTGTGCGGGTGGCGCCAGGCCCATCTCAGGGGCAGCCTCTGGTTTTCTATCGGTTAACCCTAAATCTTCCAGTGCCATGCTCTGATTGCTGTCTGGTCCACTGACTCTCGAAACCACCTTCCTGCTACGGTCACCTAGTTCTTAGCTAATCTTGCCCGTGTGCCTCCCACAACAGTTTGTTTGCTGTTTGGTTTTTCCGTTAATTACGTTAACGTAAATAACACACGGACACTCCTGCTCCTCGTTCCGCGGGCCGGGGCCGCTCCCTCCCGGGGCACACACACATTTGCACACGCTCTCCTCCGCGCTCCTTCCTTAGTTACCCCAGTCCCAGAGGGAAGATGTGAGAACAGTCTACGAGAGCCCTTTGCCAAGGGCTGTGGCCCCTGGCGGTCCTTCCTGTGCCGCGTGGAGGGCACGTGCTTCCGGCCTGTCGTGTCCCACGGCTTGTCTGTGTACCCCCTTCCCAGCCTGGCCTCGGTGGGGTTGGTGGTGTCCCATACGGTGTCCCACTGGGACGTCCTCATGTGCCAAGTGCTGCATCCGGCCTCCCGGGGGACCGTCCAGGAGTAACTCTGGGTCCTCTGTCTCGGCAGCCAGGAGCCCATCTCCCTGGCCAGCTTCCCCATGGCCGGCCTGGTTCCAGACCTGCAGCACATCCTCTTCTGGATGTCTAACTCGGTGGAGCTGCTGTACTTCATCCAGCAGAAGTGCCCACTCTACATGCAGAGCCTGGAGGGGGAGCTGGACGTCACAGGTACCACGTGCAGCCGCTCCCGGGCGGGGCAGCGGGCCGTCCCCTCGCCGTCCGCGGTGGAGTCGGCCGCTCGAACCGAGGGAGGTGGCACTGTGTGTGCGTGTCGGGGTCCCTCCGGGGGGTGGTGCTGGCAGTCGGGCAAACCCGCCCCTCGCGTCCCGGTCGTGTCACGCACTCAGCGCCTCCCACCACGAGTCGCTTGCAGAGGTCGGCCGAGCACGCAGTGCCTCGGGCCGGGCTGTCCCTGCCGGGGCGCACCGCGGTGTCCGGGACGAGAGCCGGTGCCGCCGGGCGCTGGTTGGCTTCAGGGCCTCTGCCGCAGGGGATGCGCCCGTTAGAATGTGCGATGGCAGCACTGAGAGAGACTGCTTGGGGCAGCCGGGGGCGGGCCGGGCCCGAGGGGGCTGGGATGTCAGCTGCGTGCGCCTGGTCGTGGCCCGGGAATGAGCACCGACCCGGGTGGGGCCGCAGCCTCCCGTGGCTGAGCCTGGTTTTGCTGCCCGCTCCCTCGCTCTGTGGCAAAACCAGAGCCGCTCACCCCGCTCTGTCCCTGTGGTGGGGGGGTGGGGGTGGTCCCGGGCAGGCGGGGTCAGCGGCTGGGAGGGGAGCTGGGAGGGGAGCCAGGCAGGCAGGCCGGGGCCTGGCCAAGGCGCCCCCCGTGGGCTCAGTCGCCGGATGCTGCCTGGCGTGTGTGCGCTCAGCGGCGTGCCCCGGGGGTGGCCGTGGGCTCCGTGTGGGACAGCCCCGAGCAAATAGCCCCGGTGGCGCGGGACCCTGCCGAGCCCCCAGGAGGGGCTAGATTTCCAGAGCTGAGGGGCTCCTGGCGGCCGAGGATGAGGGGCGGGGGTCTGCACGGGGCAGGCTGTCCTACTGTGTGCTGGGTCGGCTGCCCGGGAGCTGTGCAGACAGGCGGGCGGAGGGCCAGCTGGTGCCGGGCCCCGCGGAGCCAGTGGAAGAGGCCTGGCCCGGGAGGTGGTGGGGTGACGCGAGGCAGAGGGAGTGTGTCTGCCTCATGGCTTCTCCGTGTGTTCTTACCCCCACCTCACAGTGAAAGGGACATTGGGAGCTTCCTTGGGCTTCTGTGGATATGTAGAGGAACGTTCTGGAAGCTTCTGTGTCCCGGTGGGCATTCAGGCCTGCTGACCTGTTGCCCCCATCGCCGTTCCCCTTGGGTGGACGTGGTGCAAGGCGTCCGGTGAGACCCCCCCCCCCGCTGCACTCTGTCCGCAAGGCCTGCGCCTAAAGCCGCCGGTTTCCTGGCTTTGGGGGCCTCCAGCTGTTCCGAGCGGAGGGGCACCTCTTCTGGACGTGGCGTTGGCCAGGGAGCTGCCAGGCCTCTGGCTCGTCTCCAGCGCATGCGGCCCTTGTGTGCAAGATGCCAGGAGGCTGGGGCTGCTGACAGGGAGTCCCACCTGCTCTGGCCCAGCAGCGTCAGCTGGGGGGACTGCCCCCTCGCTGGCTTTTGGGCACAGTGTTGGTGGGTGAGGCCTGCTGACGCCCACCTCGTCTGCCCTGATTTCACACGCTCTGCTGACAGGCTGTGGTCTTTGGGCCCCACTGGGCCTGCCTCCTGGGCACAGGGACCCTGCGTCTGTTTCATGAAAAAGGCTACTTGGGGCTGATGGGGGCTCCGCTTCCTTGGCTGCGGCCTCTGCTCTTGGAGGAAGTTATTTCTGGTCTGGGGCCTGGATGTCGTGCAGCCCAGGCGATGCGGGGGCGAGCACACGGATGGCCAGGGCCCACCCCTGGGACCCCGCAGGCTGGGAAGCCACAGCCGGATCTGAGCGTCCCACAAACAATGTCCCGCGCGGTGCAGGCGCTGGAGGGCTCGGAGGAAAAATCACATCAGCAGAGGGCAGAGGCGAGGTCAGAGTCGCGTCTCGGCCTCCTGACCTTCAGCGGGAAATTTCTGTGGGAAGAATTCTGAAAACAGATGTTATGTCCTGAACACTGGAAAATCGCCTTTTCGTTCCGCAAACAATCTTTGTTGTCCGAAGCTCTTATCCAGGACACCTCCCTCCTACAGGCAGACGGAAGGTGGGCCCATCGGGGGTGGGGGCTGTTTTATCCACTGAGCGCTCTCTGGGAGCTTTGCGGCTCGGCCTCAGCACCTGTGGATCTGGGGGCCCGGAGTGCAGGCCCCCGGCCCTCCGCGAGGCTCGTGCGAGCGTCAGCTTGGTCGGAAACCCCAGCAGAGCCCACACCACGGGTACAAGTGTTGCAGCTGGTTTTCCAGTGGCGTCTGAGAGATTCGTGTGGCATCTGCTGGGAGCCTCCCCGTGGCTGCTGAGTCCTGGCCTCCTGCTCTTTCTGCCAGCCCTCCTCCCACCAGAAGCCCCATGCCTACACGGGGGGTAGAGGTGGGCTTTCTCGGACAAGCTGGCCACGTAGGAGGCCCCCCACCCAGGCCCCGCTCTAGGCAAAAGGTTTGGAACTGGTTTCTTGGCCCCGTTCCTGCTGGCTCCCATCGGCTGCGGGTCGTGTTTGGTCTGCAGGTGCCATGGTCAGCAGTGGGCAGCCTGGCATGTTTTTGTAGGCCTGGGGTGCTGCAGCCCAGCGGCCTAGTAAGAGCCTCTTGCTCCCCCAAGCCACGGGGGCCCCAAAGTTGCCTGATTTGCCTCTCCTCTGAAGCCCAGTGAGGCTGCCGGGAGCAGCCAGACCCCACCAGGCTCGGTCCCGCATGAGACCCCACAGGCTGGGCTCTGGGGAGGACCCTGGGCGGGGCGGGCAGGCCTCTGGCTTCCCAAGCCAGGCAGGTTCCTGGGGAATGAGGCCTTTGGGGGTGCACTGTGGGCCCAGGGGCGGGAGAGCCCCAAGCCCTGGAAAGAGAAGTGCCTCGAACAGGGATGCATCCCCGTTTGTAGGGGTGGGGTCTCTGATGGACTCGCATGCTGTTTCCATTCTGTTTGTCCAGCAGTGGGTGGTTTGGGTCCCCGTGCTCCGGGGAGGCCCCGCCAGACCCAGCAGCTCCGTCCCAGCCCTGGCGCGAGAGTCCTAGGCCGTGGGGCCCACGCTGTGTGGTAGTGAAAAGGCTGTAGCCACACTGGACACGCACGGCGCAGCCGCCTCCCTGCAGGTCCCGTGATGAAGTGGGGCTCTGAGAGCGTGGAGACGAGGTGGAGCGTCCAGGCCACGGGCACCCCTGCTAAGCGCTGGTGGGGCACCGCGTGTCCCCACGTTCTGGAGGCCCCTCAGGACATTTCCGCCCTGGTGGGGTTCTCTGGTATTGGGGTCCCTTTACAAGAGCCTTCCCAGAGGGAAGGCATCACTGGGCATCCGCTGACACCCCCATCTCCCCGCTGGGCAGGCCCCCCAGGCTCAGCTCCCGCCCGTCCGGGGAGGCCCAGCCACCAGGGCCTGTTGTTCGGGGGGACCTGCATGAAGGGGGCTGTCGGGAATCCTGCTCTCAGGGCAGTGTCTTCCCTGCAGTCTCCCGGGTGCTGGGGGCAGAACGGGGCACGCAGGCCATTTGGTTTCTCTCTTCTTGGAAACGTCACGCTTCTGTGGAGTGACGGTCTCCTTTGGAGCTCTGGCCGGTGTTCCTTTGACCTGCGTCCGGGGTGAGAGGTGGCCGCAGGGGGACTGGGGCAGAATCTGCTCTTGCTGGGGCAGCTGGTTCAGTAGACAAGGGGTCCGGGATCTAGTCAGTGACGAGCTTCCGATGGGCCTCGCGTCGCTTTAGCATTGCTGGGCCTGGAAGCGCGGGGCCGGCCGCCTCGGCCAGCATCTCGGCCCCGGAGCCCCGGGAAGGTGCGGCCGTCGGGGGTGCGGCCGGCCGGCCGGGCTGGCTTTGGTTATCGCATCCCCAAACCCAGCATGGGGGCTTGGGTGGGCGCACTCCGGGGGTAACTGGGCGCCCCCCACGTCCCCACACGGTGACCGTGAGCTGCTGTCTCCTCGCAGGCTCCAAGGAGTCCCTGTTCTCCTGCACGCTGACGGCCAGCGAGGAGGCCATGGCGGTCCTGGAGGAGGTCATCCTGTACGCCTTCCAGCAGTGTGTGTACTACGTCTCGAAGGTACGGCGCTGCCGGCTCGTTGGCACACGCGGCAGGGTGTGCTCCTCTCCCCCCGGGGGGGGCCTGAGGATTTTGAGCTGGACGGCTGCCTCCACACACTTGAGCCCCGGCCTCCAGCCCCTCGCCCCCCTGCCCGCCCCACCCCTATCCGGGAGCCCGCCGGCTGCGCAGGGGCCCGCGGTGTTGGGGAGCTGGAGGGCTGGCTGCTCTGGGCAATGATTTGGAAGGTGGAGCGCGTGTTCCGTGGGCACCGGTGGGCACTGCGGTGGACAGAGAGGACAATGGAGCCTCCGGGTAAGGAGGGGGGCGCAGGCAGGGGAGTGGAGAGAGGAGGGGCCCCTGTGGCAGGTGGTCCTGTCCAGGGGAGCCCAGGGGATTTGCTGAGACTGAGTTTTAACTTAGAGGGACCTGGTGGTGGCGTGGAAGCCGCCACCCTGCTCTCCAGCGGGAAGCAGGAGGGGTTAGTTGGAGACACACGCTGGGGACGATGCTTGGGGAACCGGATCCCCTGTCTGTTCCGCACGGAGCTCAGACGGTCGAGTCAGGCAGCCCCGTGCTCCCTGCTCCCAGCTGCGTGGAGCCCTGGGTTGGGAAGGGCACAGCCTCAGTGTCTTGGCCAAACAGGAAGGAGCCCCCCACCCATGTGCCCTGGGGGTCCGAGTGGGGATGCGTGTTGTCCTTGACCCGTCACCCCAGGATCACCTTGAGACGTAGTGGCAGCGAGGACTCCCCTCAGAGGTGGTGCCTTCACCTTGTTTCTGGGGAGCAGCCGAAGCTGCCCCGTCAGCCCCGAGGCGAGTGTGGGTGCCTGCCGTCCTGCCAGGCCTTCCACCGGGGCCGTTGCCTGGCCCCCAGGCTGCTGCGCCCGGCTCGGCTCCGCGGGGGGGGTGCTCCGGTGCGGGGGGTGTGGTCCCTCGGGGGACCAGCCGGCTGCTCCCTTGCCACCCTTCTGTCTGATAGGAGGGGTGCAGCCCCCCAAGACCTGTGGGGCATCTCCAGCAGCCCTTTGGCCGGGGCTCTGTGCCCCTCCTGGTGTCCTCTGCTGCTTTAGCCAGAGCCGGTCCCGAGCCCCCGTGGCCCCGGGCAGCTGGGGCCTGTTCAGCAGGACCCGCGATCTGGCCCAGGCGGGGGGCTCGTGTGCAGCTGGGGTTTCCCTCTCGCCCCCAGTCCCTGTACGTCTGCCTCCCGGCCCTGCTGGAGTGCCCCCCTTTCCAGACGGAGCGCCAGGAGAGCTGGTGCCCCACCCCCCAGCTGCCCGAGGAGCTGCGCCACGTCGTGTCGGTCTACCAGGCCACCCTGGACCTCCTGCGGCAGTTCCGGGTGCACCCCGAGATTGCCTCCCAGGTGCTGGCCTACCTCTTCTTCTTCTCCGGCACTCTGCTCTTCAACCAGCTCCTGGACAAGGGTGAGGCCTGGGGTGGGGAGTGCGGGGACCCCCACCCCTGCTGCAGAAGCTGAGCGGGTGCTGGGGGTGCTGGGGGGCCGAGGCATCTCGCTGCCTGGGGTTCTGGCGGGCAGGTTGAGGCCGGGGGCGGATCAGGAGTGTGCGTCAGTGTTTGCACACGGGCCCCGGGGTGGGGTGGGGTCTGCTCGGGCCCTTCCTGGTTCCTGTTACCCCCACACAGCCCCCCGGGGAGCGAGGAGGGACGGGCTCAGAGAAGGGACTTGGCCTCTGCCCCCCAGGCTCCTCACTGCCAGGGGCTCGGGGTGCCGGTTTCTTCCAGCCTCGGGCCCCGCTGGGACACGGGGACATGAGCATGCCATGCGTGCAGACCCGTGGCACACGTGTGTCCCCGGCTGGTCGGGCTCCGAGGGCAGGATCCGGGTGGGAGCAGGCGTCTTGGCTATAGGTGTGGACAGTCTCTGCATTGGGATTCCGTGGCTGTCCCAACCCCATCCGTGCCCCCCTCCTCGCCCCCCAGAGAGGGGTCCAGAAGCAGCCTAGTGGCCTTGGAAACCCACGTACGGTTGTCAGGCCTGTCCCCAGAGGCTTGGAGTCGGGGAGGACAGGCGTTGGGGAGCCCCCTGGGGAGGGCGGGGGGCACGCCTGCCGTGTGGGGAGCAGCTGGGCGTCACCTTCCCTGCCCGCTCCCAGGCCCCTCTCTGAGCTGCTTCCACTGGCCCAGAGGCGTCCAGGCCTGCACCCGCCTGCACCAGCTGCTGGAGTGGATGAGGAGCGCCGGCTGCGGGGAGGCGGGGGAGCGCTTCTTCCAGAAGCTTTCCTGCACACTCAACCTGCTGGCCACGCCCCGCGCACAGCTCATCCAGGTAGGGGGGCCCCTGAGAGCTCGCGGAGTGGCTCCCCTCCCACAGCCCTCCCCACCTGCCGGCAGGAGAAGGCCCCAGCGATGTCGGACCCCACACGGCACGGGGGGCTCTGCACGTGTGATTGAGGTTGGGGGCCCCGAGATGGGGAGCTTACCCCGGCTTGTCTGCTGGGCCCCGTCTAAGCACACGACCCTTAGAAGTGGGAGAGGGAGGAAGAAGCGTGGGTCCGAGAGAGGACGGGAGGAGGGACTCGACGGCCCGGCTGGCTCTGAAGAGGGACATGGGCTGTGGCGGCCTCCGGACGCTGGAACAGGCCTCCGCTGATTCGGACGGCCCAGGAGCGCAAGCAGAAGGCAGCCTTGCTGGCTCCTCGGTTTGGGCCCCACGGTTGCTGGGCGTCTGACCCCCCAGGACTGTCAGAGTGCGCATTTGTCGTCACGGGTGATCCCTGAAACCAAACCAGTGGTGTCCCTTCCTGCCTGGCGAAACACCCAGTGTGCCCCGGGGACGCCGTGGAGAGGCCCGCACGGCCGGCGCTGCCGGGAGCGTCTGGACCGAATGGGCACCTCGGGCGGAGCCAGCAGGACGCTCCTGCGGGGACCGCGGCCCTGCCGGTCTGCTGGAGGGTCGGACCCTCCGCCTCTGCCCGAGGACCACCACACGGCAGGGGTCATCTGGGTTTGGGTCACCGGGGCTCTCCGTAACGGCAGCTGCTGTCCGCCCCGCACCGCGCGGTGTGACCAGCTACCCGCACGGCGACCTCCGCTTTGTGCTGGTCACGCCGAGGCCCCCCGGCCAGGGATCGCTCAGCGGATACGGACAGTCTGCCACGTGCTGGGGACTAGGTCCTGTTCAGGTGTCTTGTAAGTTACTGGATTTTTTTTTAATTCTAAAAGTGACACATGGGTTCACTAGAGACAGTTCAGAAACCGGGCACATGTGTGCGGATCGCGGATGCAACATAGGCATTTGGTTGGCTTCTTGGCGGCACAAGCCCCCGGGAGGACAAAGAGCGCGGAGGAGACGAGCCCCGTGGAGGCCAGGAGGCGGGTGACCGCCTGAGCAGCGGAGAAGCCTGGCTCCTGGGGAAACTGTGTAGCCCTTACGCGCGACGGGGACAACAGGGCCGAGAAGGACGATCCTGGTGCAGGAGCGGAGCTGCCAAACCCGAAGGTCTGTGAACAGACGACAGAGGAGCAGAAGGCCAGGAGTGGCTCTTCGAAGAGTGTAATAAAGTGGGAAATTACAAACCGCCAGCATCGAGACGAGGAAGGGGACATCTTCAGAGCGAACGCTGAAAAGGAGTAGGAACGACTGCATCTCCATCGTGCCAGGAAAACATTTATTCGTAGTGGGGGCGCCTGGCTGCCCGGTCAGAGCTCGCCACAGCTCTCCCCCCACGGACACGCGCGCCGAGGTCACGGGCCCTCGTCAGCACGAGACGCACAGGACGACGACAAAGCAGCGCTGGGTCCTCGGCCGCCCCTTCCTGTGCAGCTGGGCGCCTGCCCCCCTCACACCGCCAGAAGCCCCGGGCCGATCTCTAGAGCCTTGACGACCAAGGGTCTCGAGGCCAGGAGACCAGGCGTCATCCTGACACCAGGAGTCTCGTTCTGGAAAGGGGGCTTCCTAGGGGCCAAGGGGCATCTGAGGGCCGGAGGCCGCGGGCCGTTGCCTGCTCGGTGGGGGCCTGTGCCCTCCCCGTGGCAGGTGCTGCCAGGTGCTGGCAGGTGCTGGCCTGCTGGGTGGTCGGGGACAGCCCGGGCGGGGGATGCAGACCCGGGTCCCACCGCGAGCCGGCCGGGCAGACTCGGCTCCCGCTCTGGAACAGGAGAGACGGATGTGGGGAGAGGGGTTGGGGGGCACAGATCGGGCTGGCAGGCTTCTCTGTAAAGGGCCGGGTGGTCGGTACTTTAGCCTCTGTGGGCCACAGAGAGTCACCATCCCAAATTCTTCGTTGTTGTCTTAAGCCCTTCATAAAATGTGAAAACCATTCTTAGCTGGAGGGCCCTACAAATACAGGCCTCGGGCCATAGTTTGCCATCCCCCGAAACAGACTTCTCAGGGAGAAGAAACTTAAAATACATCTTCATAAAGAGAAGACTTAGTGTCCGTAAGATAACTGCATTCTATAAATAGAAGAACCAAAAGGATTCTTGGAAACTAAAGCTGGCAGCAGAGAGGAAGGATGCAGAGGCAAGATCCGGAGACCGAGTCCAGGAAGTCACCCAGAACATGTGTCCGCACTCGGGGGAAGGAGGACAGGGGAGCGTGCTAGGCCCCTGGCGCCCTGACACGAGCCCTGGATGCCGCACGGCTGGGGGAGGGAAGCCGGGGTTCTCGGAACTGAGAAAACCAGAGGGCACCGCCTCGGGCCAACAGAGGCTGTCCTGAGCCGGGGGGTGTGCTCCCAGCGCTGCCCTGCGCCCCCCGCAACGTAGCCTTGGGCCACGCTTGTCCCTCTGGCAAAGGCACCTGCTACCCACAGCCCAGGCCCCTTGGCAGGAAACCCAGAAAAGAGGGAAGCACAGGAGTGAAGGCAAAGATGGGACGAGAGAAGGACCTGCCAGCGAGGCCCAGGCTCCGAACAGTAGGAGGTGGTGGCCATGGCATAGGGGGGACCGAGACGTCCCCAGGCCCACCCGCCCCGAGGTTCTGGAGAGTGCAGCGCCGCAGTGTGGGGACCACGGCCGCGAGAAGCCTGTGAACTTCCTGAAGAATAAAGACAGGACACACGCCGAGGATCAGCGGTCAGAGTGGTTTCCGACTTTCAAGGGCCACGTCAGAAGCTGGGGGACGAGGGAGTCGCCACCATGGAGAGCATGAGCGTGGACCGGTTCCCCTGACGGCAGGGGCAGTGCTGAGGGCCTGTGCCACAGAAACGAGAATTAGCCCAGGAAGTAGAAGACGGGGTTCCAGAAAACAAGAGAGGAGGGACATCCCTGGCCCGTGGAGACCAGGGTCGCAGGGAGTGGTGCAAGCTGTTGCATTTTGCGCACAAGCTCAGGCTGCTGGTCCCCCCCAAGGAAGCCTCCCTGTCCGCCCACAGAGCCAGTCTCGGGGTCCCCAGCCTGGCGGGTCGGGTCTCTTACGCGCTGGGAGGCGGGAACCCCCTCTCTCTTTCCCCGAATCCCCAGGGCTCTTTGCCGCCCTTGCCAGCCCCGCGAGGTGACGTGGGGAGAGGCACGTTCGGTGGAGAGCGCACTGGGTGTGGTGCCTGCCGGCCGCCCCCCAGGAACAGCCACCCCCCCGGCTCTCACCCTGGACGCCCATGGGGCTTTGACCCCCTTGCTGACCTCACCCGCCTTCACGGTGCCAAAGGCCCTGCGTGAGCGAGCTGAGAGCACGTGCCCAGGGAGCCCGGGCCCCCTGCCCCTGCCCCTGCCCCCAGAGCACCTAGAAGCCCCCCCGGGGGTGTGGCTGCGCCATCCAGGGGCCTCTGACCATGACTGCTGCTTGTCACCCAGATGAGCTGGACAGACCTGCGGGCCGCGTTCCCCACCCTGAGCCCCGCGCAGCTACGGCGGCTGCTGACGCAGTACCAGCTGGCCTCGGCCGTGGGCCCCATGAGCGCCTGGGAGCCAGGTGCCCAGGACAGCCCCGATGCCTTCAGGCCAGGTGAGCCTCCCGGGGGACTTCCTGGAGGAGCCTGCGGAGCATCTAGGACCTCCCCCCCCGGGCCACCTTCCTCTGGGAGCGCCCTGCCCCATCCCCCACCTGGGGACCCGGAGACCCCACAGCGGGAGGTCGGAGTCCACGGTCCCCCTCCCCATCGAGGAGCCTGAGCTCGCGGCCTCGCTCGGGGCCTGCACCCCGCATGCACAGTTGGCGTGCTGGCCACGTGTGTGTACGCACACGGCCCGCGGCGGCCTCTCTGGGTCTCTCTCTGTTGCGTGATGCACGTTATGACACAAACTAAAAGAGAGAAGACACAGCTGGAAGTAGGGTCCCCACCCCCCAGGGCCTCGGCCTGGATGGAGCGAGTGCTCTGAGCGGGACTCTGGGCTCCTCACTTCTGAGGCCTGCCCCGTGGTGGGCGCGCTGCTGGGGGCAGCCTGGCCTCGTCCTGGGCGGCCACCGGGTGCAGAAGGGCCGAGGCTGGCTTGGGCAGGTCACTTCTGGCTGGAGGCCGCACGGCGGTGTCCCCAGTCCCGCCGGGGTGGGGTGGGGTGGCCGGCGCGCCTGGGGAGGGGCAGGAAGGCTAATCCTGGCCGGCTGGTCCCTTCATTCTCCCCCCCCCCCCCCCCCCGCCCCAGAGGAGGTCCTGGAGTCGTACGAAAACCCGCCCCCCATCGTGCTGCCGAGCGAGGGCTTCCAGGTGGACTTGGAGGCGGACTGCCTGGACGACAGCATCTACCAGCACCTTCTCTACGTGCGCCACTTCCTGTGGGGCCTGCGCAGCAAGCCCGGCCCCGTCGGTGCACCTTCCCAGCCGGGGGGCCTCGAGGTACCCGGGCCCGGCTGTCGGGGCACGGACCTGGTGACGGGGCGGACGGGGGCGCCGCCCCTGGGAGCTCCCGGGGCCCCTCCGGGCGGCTGAGTGCCTGAGCGCTTTCTCCACCCCCGCCCCCACCCAGGGCCCGCACCACACCACCCCGGAGGGGCACCCCGAGGGCCAGAGCTGCCCGCTGGTTTCCAGGGGAGCCCGTGAAGCCGGCCAGGTGCGCGCTCTGCCTTCTGCGGGCGCTCCCCGCGCACAGGGCCCTCCGGGAAGGCACAGCTGCGGGGGCCCCCACGCTGGCCCCTCGCACGGGGACTCCTCGTGCCTGCTGACGCCTCCCAGCACCCCGCTTGGCCTCGAGCCCGCCGTCCCGGACTGGCCCGAGCCTGGCGGCACCTGTGGGAAAGCGCTCCCGGAAGGGAGGAGGAGCGCAGCTCCAGAAGGTGAGACGTGTCCCCGGGCTCACGCCTGCACCCAGCCCTGCTGCCACCTGGCAGAGCCGCTTGGGGTCGTGCCGCCCACGAGGTCCCAGTGGCATGTTCGGCCTGGGCTTGTGGTGCCTGCGCACGCTCGCCCACAGCCCGGGACGCCGGAGGGCAGCCGGGCCACACGCAGCCATCAGTGGGACCAGGTTGCTCCGCCCAGGGCAGAGGAAGGATGGCTCAGGGGACGAGCACAGAGAAGGTGTGAGGGGTGTGTGTGGGGGGCTGTGCCCCCACGTGGGCTGGACGGAGCGTGTCCCGAGGGCAGGGCTCACGCAGGTGGAGCTGGGCCTGCGGTCGGACCCCTGCTTCGTGGTGCTGGGCTGCTGCAGCCAACAGCTCTGACGTCCTGGGGAGAGAAGGCCCAGGACCCTCAGGGGGGCCCCGGCTCAAGAAGGGGGCAGGCTCAGACATGGGGGGGTGGACGGACACGGAGTCCCCACTTAGAGGTGCAGAGGGAGGGGCAGGGTCTCAGGAGAGCTCTGTGCCGGGAGCCTGAGCAGAGCCCCCTGCTCTGTGGCCGGACAGGGACTCGTGTCCCAGGGCAGCCGTGGGGGTGCTGGGGGTGCCCCTCGCAGGCACACGGGGCCCCGGGGGGGCTGCACCCCTCCGTGCCGGGGCTCTGTGAGCACGCTTCCGGGGACGGGGCGTGCTGCCGCGGCGCTGTGCACACGGGCCCCTTTTCTTGCCCGCCCAGGAGACGGCGTGGGCCCCGAGGACGAGCCCCCTCCGGCCCCGAGCAGCCGCGGCTCCAGCGCCGAGGACTTCTGCTACGTCTTCGTGGTGGAGCTGGAGCGGGGCCCCTCGGGGCTGGGGATGGGCCTCATCGACGGCATGGTGAGTGGCCCCCGGCTCTCATGGTCAGCACCAGAGGAAAGCCGGGGACCAGGGGCTTGGGGGGGGCTGCCCAGTGCTGAGCCCCCGCGGACCCGCTGCTTCTCCCCCAGCACACGCCGCTGGGCGCGCCCGGGCTCTACATCCAGACCCTGCTCCCGGGCAGTCCCGCGGCGGCGGACGGCCGGCTGTCCCTGGGGGACCGCATCCTGGAGGTGAACGGCAGCAGCCTGAGGGGCGTCACCTACCTGAGGTACCCCCGCCCTCGTGCCGCAGCGGCCAGGGGAGCCCCGGGCCTGCGAGCAGGTCCCGTCACGACCCCCCCCGCCCCGTTAGAGGCGAGGGACTGGAGGCTCAGCGGCTCCACTGACCTCCGCCGACACAGCAGCCCCAGCAGGGCCCCTCACGGAGGGGGTGGGCCCCCATCCCAGGCACCCCCGGAAACCCCGCCTGCCTCACCCGCCCCGAGGCCGGGCCTGTGGTGAATCCTGTCCCCCCCCCCCCCGCCCCGGCCGCCGGGCCCCCCCCCCCCCCCCCCCCGCCCCCCCCCCTGCCCCCCCCCCCCCCGGGCGCGGCGGCGGGGGGGCCCCCCCCCCCCCCCCCCCCCCCCGCCCCGCCCGCCGGGTTTCAGAGCCGTGGACCTGATCCGACACGGGGGAAAGAAGATGCGGTTTCTGGTTGCCAAGTCTGACGCGGAAACGGCCAAGAAGATCCGCTTCCGCACGCCGCCGCCCTAGGGTGCCGGCCCGTCTCCCCGCCCTGAGGCTCGGCCACCTGCCCCCAAGCTGTCCCCGTGGTCCTTGCTGTGGATGATGTACATCTTAGTGTATATTTTATTTATATGACAGATAACACTAAGTTGTGATGTTTGTTACAGAGCTTTTATGTTTGAAGATTTTAATGGAAACGTATAGATTCAATAAACTATCTTTCGTAATCTGACGAGGTGGCGGCGTGTGGCGCTAGAATGGGCGCGGGGCTGGGCTCCCCGGGAGGACACTAGTGATGCCCGCTCTCTGCCCCCCACCCTGCCCCGAAGCAAGGAGCTCCTGCTCCTCACAGGCTCAGCATAGTTCAGAGAAAGGTCTAGAACCCCCCGAGCCAGGCGGTGGCAGTGGGAGCCTTGACCCACTCGGGGCACCCGGGCCGCCTCCCCCACCCGCCCCTCCGCTCTCGGCAGCCGCGGCTTGGCCAGCGTCCCCCAGCTCACCGTCCCTTCTCCACCAGGCAGCTGGCCGTGCTGGGGGTCGCGGGGACGGTGGGGCTCGGGCACCCGCGCGCCAGGTGTCTTCGGCAGGGGCCGCACGCAGCGGGGGCGGAGCTCGGGGCTGGGCTCGGGGCCAGGGTCCTCCTGTCTGGCAGGCACGGAGACCTGGGGGAGGCGGGGGTCTCAGGGCGGGAGACGGCCGGCCCCGAGCTCCACGCTGCCCCCGGGTGAGCGCAGGAGGGGGGCGCGCCCGCACCTGCTCCAGGCCCTCGGCGGCTCCACAGAAGCCCCACCGGCTGAGTTTCCAGAAAGCTGCATAACACGCATTTTTTAAAAATTCATTTTAAACACGATGATTGGATCCAAAAGGAAAATGCTTAAAGCCCCAAACTGAAGCAAGGGCCAAGTTCAGGGAGGCCGAGAGCAGCCTGAGGAGGGCCGCCCGGTCGCCGGTCTCAGCTGCTCACCGCTCCGTGCGGCGAAGGAGGCAAAGCGGGGGGCCGAGCGGGGGCCCCACTAACTGAGCTCCCAGGGCTGGAGCCGGGGGAGGGGACGCACGCACGGGCTCACGGCGCCCCCCACCGTTTTCCAGACGAGGAAACACGCGCAGGGAGCCTGATTTTCCACGTCAGCCGCTGCGTAACGCTCTGGAGAGCACCCACTCACCCCCATCCGCACAGCCCGCAGCGGCTCCGGCTCCCGCTGGCGCTCCCGACCTCCGGCCGCGGGTGCTCTGGCCACGGCGCACGGCAAAGGCGCACGAGCCGAGCCCAGCTCCCCAGCACGTTTCAGGCTCCTGTCACTTGTGCCCACAGCCTGTCGCCCAAGCACATGGCACAGGGAGCCCCCCGCCAGTGGGTGGTACGACGCCGCCCCCCACCCGCCCACGGCGAGAAGAGGGTGAAAACTTGAGCCCCAGACTCAGTCTGCCCCTCGGGAGCCCCCAGGGCTTGAAGTCGGGCGGCTTCTGTCTGGACCCTCGGGCGGCACGGCGGGTCAGCCTGCGACGCAAACCCGAGGGCACCGTCTCTGGAGCGGCCCCGGCTCCCCGGGAAGCAGGGCAAACCCGCGCTCACCACCCAGCTCTCACGCGGGCTGGGGACCCAAACCTCCGGGACCTGGAGGACCCGAAAACGCTCCAGGCCGAGCACTAACTGCAGACAGGCCCCCAGGCATCTTGCGAAGCCGAAACCGCTCTCTAGGTGAACACGCATCCTCAACCCGGACCTTCCCGAACTCGGGCCCGGGGCCACGCGGGGTCAACGTGGGGCTGGGGTCCGCGGACCCGGCCTGGAGCCCCGGGGGGCGGGGAGCCGCAGGGCTGGGTCTGCCCCGTCCTGGGAGGACCAGGGTGGCCCCGGGCGCGTCCCGGCCCGACGCCCACCGCTCCGCTCCACGGGCGCGTCACCTGTCGTCTCTCGGAAGTCCTCCTGAGGCCGGGACGCCAGGCGGAGCCGAGGCGAACACCCCCTGCGGGCCGGCGCCCCCCACGTCCTCGGCGGCCGCAGCTGCTTCCGGCGCGCGAGCGGCCCGGCGTCGCGGGTCCCGGGCCTGGGGGCGGGGCGAGGGGCGGGGCCGGCGCCGGCGCCGGCGGGCCGGGCAGAGGCTCGCGGAGCAGCAGCGCCACCCGGTGGCCCGGACGCGTGTGCGCGCCCGGCGGAGCTGAGGTGCAGCCCTGGGAGCTGGTGTCCAAGGCGGGAGGGGAACAGGGGCCGGCGACACGTTTCTTGCGCCACCACACCCAGCGTGTCTCCCCCACTCGGCACAATGCCAGAGCGACCCCGGACTTGCTCTGAGGCTCCGGCGGCAGGTGTCGGGGTCCCGCCGGCCTGGCCCTGCCCTCTACCTCCGGCGGCCGGGAGGCTGCGGCCCGAAGAGCCCAGCGGCTCATTCAGCAGCACCAGAAGGCGGGCTCAGAGGACCCCGAGCAAGGGCCCTTCCCAGTGGCAGCCGCTCCGGTGGGGGGGGTCACGCGGCTCCCTTTCTGATCGCCCACATTCGTGCTATTTCTGTAACATCGGGGACGCTGGGGACTCGGTGGGAAGAAACGGCCCCAGGTGTGTGGTCGCCCCTGCCCAGGGCCGGGCCTCCCAGCCCAGCAGCGCCCCCCATACCCGGCCCTCTCCCCTGCCTCGTGCACACACGGACTTTCTGAAAGAGGTTTATTGTTGCTCTTCCTCTTCTTGCCCCCGAGCGAGGAGCAGCCAGGAACAGACCACGCAGCCCTGTCCAGCCCCCAACAGCGGGAGGGCTCCAGATCCTGGTTCCCCACACAGCTCAGCTCAGCAGAGACAAACCCCAGACACCCGAAGGCTGAGGCCGGGACAGCCCTGACAGCACGGAGGGACCCAGACCCACCCAGGCCTCCTCCCCAGGCCTCGCGCCCCTCCTGACTTGCCCTCTGGTCACGGCAGCAGCGGCTCGGCCCTGATACCAGGCTCTTAATCTGCGGCCGGCCGCTGTCCCCCCGGCCACCGTCCCTCACGCAGGCAGGAGGCCCGCCTCCTTCTCCACCAGGCGGCTGACCGTGCGCAGGGCCAGCGGCAGGGCCGTGTTGGCGTCCCGGTGATAGCGGGGCTCGGACACCTCTGCGCTCGGCGTGAGCACAAACTGGGCCACGCTGGGCATCTTGAGCAGGGTCAGCAGCTCGGTGGCCCGCGTGCAGATGGCCCCCGCGTCCTCCTCACCGTGCACGGGGCTCGGCGCTGGGCTCTGCGCCAGGGTCCTCATCTTTGACAGGAACAGAGAGACCCTGAGGGTGAGCGGGTCCCGGTCAGTCAGCGGCAGATGTGCTCCTCACATGAAACCCGAGGCCTCGTGGAGGGGCCCAGACCCCCGAGGCGTCCGGGTCGTGGGGCGTCAGCTGGGAGAGGTGAGGCCGCAGGGACGACGCCCACGCCACCGGTGTCCGCCCGGAGCCCTCGTGCTGCGGGCCGCGTGCAGACCTCGGGCACCGGGAGGGCGCCGGAGCCAGCTCCCCTTCCCCTTCTGCCCCATCCTGTACCTGGGAATCAGGTCTTGGCTCCGGGAGGCCAGCTTGGTCAGCGTGGTCATGAGCACGGCGATGACCTGTGGGGGGCACTTGGGAAGGGCGGCAGACGGGCGGGACTGGGTGACCTCGAACAGCAGGGCCTCCAGGGCCTCGAAGAACCTGGTGATCTGCTCCACGGTGCACCGCCGGTCCCAGGACACGGACAGGTACTCGCCGACGGCCCAGGCCTGGGGGGCACAGAGCCTCAGCCCCCTGCAGGCACCCCGGCGCGGGAGGGGAGGGGGCGGTGGCGCGGTGGCCGGCCTTACCACGGCGGCGAGCATGGCCCCTCTGCTGTGGACGCTGCTCACGCTCCCCACGAACTCCAGCAGCTCTTTCGCCAGGTCGACCACCAGCGACGGGTGCAGCGCGCACAGGGCCAGGAACTGTGAGCTCAGCACCCTGCCCGGGGAGGACACTGCTGGGCTGCGGCCGTCCCCGGGCCCAGACCGCGGCCCCCATCCAGAACCAGAGCCGGGAGGTGGAGGGGAAAGCCTCTGAGCACCAGATCGAGGTGCAGATGGTTCCGGCCCCTAAAGGGCCCACTGTGGGGGAGGCTGGGGCTGGCGAGTGGCGTGGATGCAGGCCTGTGTGGACCAGGCCTTCGGAAAGGGGGACAGATGGTCTGGAAGCCTGCGTGGAGAGGGACCGGGGCCAGGACCGGAGATTACAGACCTGGGGGAGGAGGAACCGGGGAGAGGAGCGCGTGTGGAAGCTGGGCCTGGGGTGATGCGGAGCGGCAGGATACGCCCTGCAGAGGGCAGCTGAATGCGGGTGCAGCCTGGGGGGTGGGGACTCAGAGGCGGGGCAGGCTGGGGGGGCGGGGGGGAGGGCAGTGAAACCAGGCTGGGGCTGGGCGGCGGGAGGGCCCACCTGTGCACACGGGCCTCGTACTGGGGCACCTGGTAAAGGGAGTCCCTTCTCTCCAGGAGCACCAGCACCAGCTGGTTGGTCAGGGCCCCGTCGGCAAACTGGGGGTCAGGAGGGAGACACAGACTCAGCCGACACCACCCTCCCCCACGCTCTCCTGTGGCCCCGGCTGTGTCTGGCAGCCCGGGGCCGCTCTCGGGGAGGGACAGGCCGCGTGCCACCCCTCCTGGCGCCTCTCGCTGATCCACGGCGGGATCTGCGTTCAAGGACACCTGCTCTGCCAAGGCCCAGGGCCAGCGCCCCCGCGGGAATGGAGGAGTCTGGAAGCGGGCTCACCTGGGTCACCGCGGAGAAGAACGCCTGGAGCAGGGTGGGCACGGCCTCGGCGCACTGGACCACGCGGGCACAGCTGGTCATGGGCTGCAGCAGCTGGTGGAGTGGTGCCAACCTGGAGAACATGTCACATGTCCCCCCGAGTACCCGCCCTCCCGCTCCCCCGGGGCTCCCGGACATGCTCTCCACGTGCCAACGATCGGCTGGTGCCGGACGGGAGAGAGAACGGGATCACCGTGCCGTGGCCTAGACCAAGTTCTGAAACCGTGTGCGCTGCCCTCCTGGGAGGGGGCCACCCTGTCACCACGCATGCCGCCCCCTGCTGACGGCTTTGCTCCCGTCGTCGGCCGCCGGCCCCTCGAGCAGCACCGCTCCCACAGGCCGCAGGGAGTGCGCTCAGGACGCCTTGCTCCAGTCCTGGCCCTCCCGCTCCTGGGGAGCACTACCCCTCGGCCTGTCCATCTGTACGACGGACTCGCAGGCTCACGCGGCCCGAGTTGGGGTGCTGCTACAGAGCTGAGCACGAGGCCCGTGCCCCGCGAGCCCCCGCGGCGTGGCTGGTGCCTGCCAAGGGCGGGGGGCGGGGGGCGACCACAGGGGCCTCCTCAGGTCAGAAGGCGCAAGGCCCAGGGGCAGATGTCCCTAGACACGTCCCACCCACCCCGGGGACAGGCTCTGACCACACGTAGGTGCTCCCCTGTCCCGCCCAGGGCCGTGGGGCCGGGGACGCCCAGCAGCAGGCCTCGCCCCAGGCGCTCCCCAGCCCGAGCGGCCCCTACCCCCACCTCTGCACGGTTCCGCTGGCCTCAGCCCGCAACAGGTGCTGGAGAAGAGCCTGGAGCTCTGGGTCTCGGGAGGCCTCCAGGCAGCTGGGGTTCCTGAGGGAGGTGTCCCACAGCGGCCTGTCACACGCAGCCGCTGACAGCCTGTGGGCAAGCAAATGCCCGAGGCCAGGCTCAGACACGGGCCAGCCCTCGTGGAGACAGAGCAGGTGTCGCCCCGTGCCATCGATGAGCCTCAGAGGGACCGGGAGGGGCCTGGGGCCCGGCACCCTGCACGGTGAGGCTCTCCCGCCAAGTGAGACAGGCCGGGGGCTCCAGGGCCCAGGGCTGGAGAGAGGCGCTCTCATCGGGGCAGCTCACGGAACAGCAGGGAATGGGGAGGGGACCCAGGGACAGGCGTCATCCCTCGGGCTCACCTGAGCTGCAGATCCAAGGCCGCAGTCAGACAGGGCAGGTCCAGCAGCGCGTGGAGCATCTCCACGGCCGTGCCGGCGTCCACCAGCCACGGGAGGAGCGCCACGAACTCCGAGGTGAGGGGCGGGCTGTTCCAGGCCAGGAGCTGCAGGGACAAGCGTGGCGGCTCGGTGGGAACCAGGAGGGCCCGTGTGGGGCGCGTGGCCCAGCGGCAGGGCCATCGGCTTGGAGCCCACGGGCTTCCGCAAGGGAGAGCGCCTCGGTCCCGGATGGGCAGGGGTATCAGCAGCCCCCCACTCTCCCTGGGCCACCTCGATCGGTTTTCTGTCGCTACTCTGCTTCTGCGTTCACTTCTGTACCAACAAGTAAAGCAACCACTTTCTACTTGTCATTGTTTTTCCAGCTGAATTTGCAAAGACCACGTGGTGACCACGGCCAGTCACAATAGACGCGTCAAAAGCCAACAGCACGGGCGCCTGGGTGGCTCAGTCGTTAAGCGTCTGCCTTCGGCTCAGGTCATGATCCCAGGGTCCTGGGATCGAGCCCCACATCGGGCTCCCTGCTCCGCGGGGAGCCTGCTTCTCCCTCTCCCACTCCCCCTGCTTGTGTTCCCTCTCTGGCTGTGTCTCTGTCAAATAAATAAATAACATTTAAAAAAAAAAAGCCAACAGCACAAAGGGCTGAGCACAGCAAGCAAGGCTCCCATGTGAGGAGCCTACTTGACGTGATAATCGGGACAAATTCTAGAATCAACCACAGTCCAGCCTAGCTGCTCCGACGGGGCTCAGCATGGGGCTCTCCCTGGCGGGGACGCTGTTCCTACATGACACACGGACCCCCCCCGGGCCGTCCCTGGCCCTCCGCCGGCATCCTAGGCCGCCTCCGCGGAGGGAGGACGAGCGGGAGGCACCACACCCCGCCCCCAACGCCGGCCCCCCTCCCCAGCCCGAAGACAACCGAGCGTGCCTTGAAGAGGTTGGGGAAGCTCCGCTTGAGAATGTCAAGGTTCCTGCCGAACAGGGGAAGGCTGTCCGCGCAGAAGCGGACGAACTCGAAGGCCACCATGGGGCTGTGGAAGAGCTCGCAGGGGACCCTGGTGAACAAGTGCTGCAGGACGGCTTCCGAGTCCACGGCGGCCGCCTCCCCTGAAACACCGGCCTCGTCAGGGCCCAGGCCCCGGCACGAGGGTCCCCGGCTCGGCACGAGGATGCCCCTGCTGCTGAGTGGCGCCCTCAGAGTCCCGGACACCAGGGGCCCTGAGGTGTCCGTGCTGCACGGGGAGCCCTGGCCGAGCTGCATCCAGCTCTCCCCGAGAGTCTCCGGCTACTGCCCAATCCCTCCAAGTCACATGACGTGGAACGTTCTTTGGAAAATGCTGGTTTCACGGCACCTCCCACGAGACTCCCGTGAACTCTCGTGGCAAAGAGAGATCTAAGATTGGTGTGAAACGTCGATCCGCTCCCTAAACCCATCTAAAAACTCTCCTATCGGGTGCTAACGGTCCCTCAAAGCAACCCGGGCCACACAACCAGGAAGCGGCGCCACAAACAGGAAGAGGGGCCGAGCTTCGGCATGAAGCAGAGGAGTCTGCCGGCGCCGCGAGGCTCACCGTGGCTCAGGAAGAACTGCGCGATGGGCAGGAGCGCCCGCGCCCGGGCCGGGTCCCCACACAGCCGCGCGTGCAGGGCCTTCAGGCAGGACAGCGTGCGGTACAGGAAGGACGGGTCCTGCCGGCAGAGCGTGTCCAGGACCAGCACGGCCTCCACCAGGCACTGTGGGGAGCGGAGGCCCAGCTCGCGGGGAGCCGCGTGGGGAGCCACACGGGGAGCCACAGGGGAGCCGCGCGGGGAGCCACAGGGGAGCCGCACGGGGAGCCACAGGGGAGGCCCGCCCGCCCGCCCGGCACGTACGGCTTTCTGCAGGTCCGCGTCCCCCTTTCTCAGGGCTCCTGGGGAAGGAAGAGAGGCAGCCACCTGGTCTCCGGTCAGCATCAAAACAGAGTGAGAGGCACCCTGCTCTGGAAGCTCGAGGGGGCGGCGGAGAGCAAACTGGGAGCGGAGGGACGGGCGGCTGGGACGGACGCCTGGTGGGCTGGGGACAGGCTGTGCCCCCTGCCCAGCTCCCCGGGGTTCATGCCAGGAACACAAAGCCCCCCTCCGCCCGGCACAGAGGCTGTCCAGGCCCCAGCCCCCCACAGGCAGCCCGAGACGCCCCTGGGGGAGGAGGCGCGACAGCGGGACTCACGTCGCGTGCTCTGCTCCACGAGGCGCTGACAGTACTCGAAGGCCTTCTCCCTCAGCCGCTCCCGGGGGGGCAGCAGGTGGCTGGCGGTGGAGGTGGCCGACAGCACGGACAGGGTGGAGCCCTCCAGCTCCGACCTGTCGTCTGGAAGACAGAACGAGGCGCTCGAGGGGCGCGGAGTCCCCGCGGCAGGCTACCTAGGCCTCGCCCGGCCGCGGCCGCCTCCACCCTCACCGGACGCCCCATGCAGTGGAGGCGTGTCCCCGCGAGGTCCAGCCTGTCTACACCGCCGGTCGGTCTGCGCCGGGGAAGGGGTTTGGTGAAGCTATCTGAACACGCTTGCTGACGTCTGTCCTCAGCGGTCGCTCTGGCTTCGCCCGCACGACGGGGACGGGCCTCCCGGTGCCAGCGAAGCTCGGCCAGCGCTGCTGGCGTCACCCGGGGGCACACCCGGTCCCGCCCACCTCCTGCCTGGAGACCCCCCGCGTCCCCCCCCGTGTCCCACCTGCGTCTGGGGCGCTGGGGCCCTGGGGGCCGCTGTGCACCAGCCATGCCCGCAGCATGGAGAAGGCCTGCACATTCAGCCACTGGTCCTCCGTGAAGTGCTGGCCCGTGGACAGCACCGTGAAGAAATCTGTGGCCACCGCCCCATCCACCTCGGTGACAGGGCCCGGCTGCGGGAGGCAAGGAAGGATGGGCTGTGGGGACCCGGGCCGGGGGGGTGCGGGGGGCAACGGGCTCACAGCGGGGAGGGCGGGGGGGCGCTGTGTGCGAGTGGGAGCCCCGCCCTCACGCTCTCGAGGACTGGGGCAGCCCCCGTGAGACGCGTAAACACTGGCACCCGAGTGGACGCCATCCTCCATCAGAGAAGTGATCTCACCAGCGGGTTTGGCCCACAGCATCACAGGCTGGGGGGCTGTGACCCTGGTGACCCAAAGCCCCCCCCACCCGAGTGGAGACACAAAAGAGGGATCCTTCTGGAACCAGGGCAGGTGGAAGGACAGGAGGCGTTGACGGGACCCTGGGGGCAAGGCTGGCCAAAGTGGCACAGGGACGCCCAGGGACAGGGAGGTTCTGAGTCTCCAGGCTCACCTGCCGGGCTCTGGGTGTGGAGAAGAAGCCTCCGGAAGTGTGTGCGACCCCTTGCTGGACGCTCGCGTAGCGAAGCCACTCCACCAGCCTCTTGCTGAGCAGGTTGGTCTGGTCTGCGGGTGGGGGGTGGGCGGGGACAACATGCGGGAAATCGTCAATCCCACAGACTCAGGCTGCAGGGGCGCTCGCAGAGCTTTCTAGAAAACAAGCTCTGGACAGGGTGCTGGGCCCTCAGGCCTCCCCAGACTGCCTCTCCGCCCCTCTCCGCCATCCCTTGCGCGAGGGCACTCCTCTCTCTCTGCGCCCGCACAGGCCTCTCGGGAAGGGTGACTACCTTCATGGAGGGTGTGCGGGGCCAGGTGCGTGACCTTGGACAAGACCGGGAGCAGGTGTCTCAGACTGGGTCCCTCGGGCTGCCGGCTCTCGAGGACTCTGAAGGCGTGCTGGCCCACGCTTCGGACCTCCTCCTTTTTGTCACCCTTCAAACGGAACACGGGGGGAGTGTGAAGCGATGACCCGCCTGAGTGTGTGGGCGACAAGTCATCCGGTCTGAAAACACCGGGGAAGGGGCTGCCGATTCTGAAGGCCGCCGCTCCAAGAGCATCTTCGTTTCTGAAACGCCCCCTCTTACCGCGTCCAGGAGCGTCACCACCAGGGCAGCCGGAATTAGCCTGCCTGGAGCCCGGAGCCCAGAGCCCTGCCACTTCCCCGGGAGCAAGGGGGGACAGAGCAGGAGGGCACGGGGGAGGCTGGTGGACACCCCAGGGCCGCCAAGGGCAGGACGGGCGTGTCACCTGGGCCAAGAGCACAGAGGCCACCAGGCTCAGCTGCTGGCTGCTCTGGACGTGGTCCCAGGACAGGCTCAGGCTGTCAGCGGGCGACCTCTCTCTCAGGATGGCGGCACAGAGGAACTGGAGCTGCTCGGGACACTTGGGCGAGCAGAGGGTGGTCTGCAGCAGGTCCACGCACGTCTTCTCCAGCCTGCGGGGGGGTGCAAGGCCACGTGGCGGGTGGCATGTCACCACGGGAGCGCCGGCCCCCCCAGAGAAGACCCGGGGCCCCCTGGCCGGCAGAGAGAGCTCTCCATATGTGAGCGCCGTGAGCATTGCTTCCAGCGGGTGTAAGACGCCGAGGCCCCACGCGCCATGAGCGGACAGGTACCCCCCACCAAGCTGGCCTCACGTGCTGGGAGCCTGCATCCTCCCGAAGATCATCACACTCACTTCCTCTTGTATTTCGTGGCTGAGACGATGAGGAAGAGCCTCTGCAGGGCGTCCACCGCATCGGGCCCCGGGTCGTCCTTCTGCAGCAGCTTAACAACCCGGGAACAAAACTTCTGCAGCTCCTCATCCTGGATCTCCCTAAACGAAGAGCAGGGCATCAGCAACCTGGTGTCAGGGGACCCGGCCACAGGAGCCGGAAATGCTGCCCTGAGCCGTGACAGACGGCCCTGGGGCTGGAGGAACATCCCCACGGAGCAGAGCAGCCCGGGTGTCCCGTGGGAGAGCGAGGCCACCACCCGCGTATCCTCCCTCCCTGGGACGCGGCCGTCGTCGGGTCACTCCCCTCCCCTGCGGGCAGGTCTGTTGGGAGACCACCACGCCAGCGGCTACAGCAGACCCCGTCACGGCGACACCACCCCTCCGGATTTTTTGTTGTCCCAGGAGCAGAAGAACTGAAACCGATTGATGTTAGGAGTCAAAAGGAAGAGTAGCCTGAAATAAGTTGCTTTTCAAAAAGATTCCTTCAATGAGCCTTCCAGTCCTGGAGCAAGAGTGGAATCTGCTACGTCAGAGGACAAACACTGCGACCTGTTCTCAGGTATGCCTACTACAGTTCCTGGTATTCACTCTGCTTCGTTAAAAAACATACCTACTGAGCATCAACAAGAAGTAAGATACTGAACAAAATCTCAAAACAGAAAGCTGGTTTTTGGGTTTCTGTTCCAGTCCAAAAGGAAAGACAAACCCAGGAAACATGGTACTAGGGACCTCTGGGGGGGTGCTCTCGGAGGAGGGCCCCCTCCAGCCCCCTTGCCACGGCTGAAGTCCACCGAATCCAGGCTGGACCAATCAGATGCTCGAGCTCAGGAACCCGGAATTTTGAACCAAGAGAGACGGGGCCGCTCCAGCCTTGGGCTGACGAGGAGGCTGGCCGAGCATCTGCGGCTAGGTGCCTGGGGCAGCTTCTTGTGTTCCTTGTTCTTACTTGAAGGCTGGCAGATGAACCTCAGTGAACTCCCCACCACTTCCGGTCTCCCTCCCACCTCCTAACACATTTTCATTTCTTACAAACACAACAGTCACACGTGGGATGAGGACGCAGAAAGACAAGAGGCCTGGTCAGGTCTGTTTCTCACCGGGCTAACGAGACGGAGCGAGAAGCCTCCAGGATGCCTCAAAATAACACGGGAGACTCTTTCCTAGAATGGTGGTACCCCTCATCCCAATGAATCCCTTCCAGTATATTTTCTAGGTCGTGAGATTCTAAAAGTCCAATCTGCTCAAACCCTTCAATAGCTCCCCAGTGCTTTCAAACCCAAACTCCTACCGACACTAACAAGGCTTACAGGGTCCTGGGCCTGCCTTACTTCTCTAAGAACCACAAGTCCTGTTTCTCTTGCTCTTGATCCTCCCCAGAGACCCTCTGCCTGAAATATCCCTCGCTGGTTATGTCCTCACGCAGAGCCTCTGATTAGTTGTCTCGGGCTTCTGGAAACTTCCCCTGACCTGCCGCACACCCCCGTCCACCCCTTCTCCAAGTCCCACTTCCTTCACTTGTCTTCAGCTTACGAGAGATGCTTCTGGTGACTTTTTCCACCCTTGCTTTCCATCGCCAAAAAGTTCAGACACTAAAATTCACTACAAATCCTAACTCCTGAACGTTAGCAATTTATTTTAAAGTGCCACCCCAAATCACGGGCTTAATGAGAGTGGAATACAGTGAAAACCAGTAAGACCTAACTGATAACGACTAGCTTTCCTCAAACCCTGGTGGAGACAAATCGCGTAAGTCATGCATCTTACTTATGGACATTGAACCATACGCTACCCTCAACCCCCCCACTCGCCCACCCGAGACAGAGAGAGGATTAAGAATTTAGATAGTGAGTGTTATTCATTCTGCATATTTATGACCTGGAGTAGAAGGTGAGCTGGGAGAGGGAAGCCCGGGGAAGTTCTGGGCGGGTCTCAGTTCTTACGCGTCTCTTGGCAAGAACACTGGGGTGTGTCACATGTTGAGTGCGATGCTATTTTCACGTAATACAGCCCCTAAATTCAAGTGAGCTCGAGTTGTAATACTGGAGCTTGAATGCTGGATGTCCAACGGGGAAGGAGGCACAGATGGTGCTACGAATCCACAAGGCACTTTCTGAGCAGACTTTCAAGGGTTATTTTGACCACAGATTTTTGCCCTCTTCCCAGCCTTCAGAACCTAATCTGCATTCAAGATCTTGTTTCCTTAAATTACAGCAGCCTCAACTATCCCAGTCTTTCCCACCAGTTGGTCCAGCTCCAGATCCAATTTTAGGGTTTTTTAGAAAAGTTTACCACCGGCTTGTGGTTCTGACTGCGTTTTCTTCCCAGCAAGTGACGTCAAGTCCTACACTGTCAGATGGACGGCGGGGTTTGGTCCCAGCCTGGTTCTTTCTCCCGTGGCTGGTGAGGCGCCAGCAAAGGGCTTACGACTCGTCAGGGGGAGTCCAGGGCCAGCCGGGGGCCAGGAGGCGGTGGGTGACTTCTCGACCCTCCCTCATGCATCCGCAGCAGAGCGATTCTGTACATCGCAGATCCCGCCCCTGGCTCCCCAGAGCCCTCGGACGGCATCAGGCTCCTGCGCGCGGCACGCACAGCTCGCGGGCCTCAAGGCCAGCAGGCTCGCCAGCCTCCGGGCGGCTTCATGCCCTTGCCCCTGGGCCTCCCCTCCCTCGCCGCTGGACGTCGGGGGGCCCGCCCCGCTGCCCGGCACGCTCCCTTCGCGACGCTGCTCAGGCGCCGCCGCCTCCGGGGACCCGCGGGCCCCTCCCCCCGGGCCTGGACGGCGTGGCCTCCCCGCCCCGCGGGTCTCTGCGGCGGGTCTGGGTGGGCTGCTCCAGGTCTCCGCGCGGGCCCAGCGCCGTGAGACCCTCCCCCCACCCCGCCAGGAGCCCCAAGGGAAACGCCGGGGCACCTGGCCTGGTGGAGCAGACTCTCCGCCCCCGCCGTGAACATGCCGCCGCCGCCGCCGCCGCCCCGCCGCTTCCGGGTCGCGTCACGTGCCGCGTCACGTGGGCGGGCGGACAGGCCGCCGGCCAATGGGCTTTGGTGGAGCCCGTCCCACGGGGCGGGGGCCGTCAGCGAGCGGGCCGCCCGCTCAGGGGGGCGCCTGGTCTCCTCGGTGGGCTGCGGACCCCGGAACTTGGGGACCTGGGGCCCTGAGACCTCGGAACCTCCGCACCCCGGACCCCAAGACCCTAAGATCTCGGCACCCCGCGACCCCGAGCTCCCAGGACCCCATGACCCGGGAAGTAGGCACTCTGGGACCGTGGGACCCTAGGACCCCGTGACCCCAGGCCCCAGCTCCCCCCCACCATGGACTCTGGGCACCCGGGTGCGGTAGGAGACGGCCTGTCGCCAGCCCCAGCACCATTGCCCCACTTCTGGGTTGTCTCCTGACCACAGGCGGCACTGTCGTGGGGGGTCCTTTGCTCAGTGCGACCTGAAAGCATGACACACGCTCTGGCGTGGGCTGCATCCGTGTGCAGCAGTTTGCAAGAACAGCCGAGCCTCTCAGCCCTGCGGCTTTGCTGTTTTGAGGCTCCATGTATTTAGGGCCTATCACAGGCTTGTAGCGCTGCTTTAGTCTTACTCCCTGTCCCCCATAACCAGACTGTGAGGCAACGGGCGTAGAGAGGGAAAACCAATTTCTAGTCCTTTGAAAGATGTGTTGGCCTCAGTATTCCTGCCTGCAGACTGCGTGTGCGGTAAATGTGGTTCCAGCCCGAACTGGGCAGGCAGGGTGCACGGGAGGAAGATTTCCAGAGGGACAGGAGCCTAAGAGGAGCCCAGAGGGTGTCAGAGGTGGGAAGGGGCAGGCAGGGGCGAAAGTCCTGAAGGCAGCAGTGCAGGCCTGCTTCCTGGGGCGCACATGCACCTGAGGGGGGACCTGATGTCTGGCAGCGGGATAAAGAGTGCATGGGGTGGCCTTGGGGGAGAGAGGGAGGTCCCTCGAGCCAGGTAAAGGCCATGAGGACAGGAAGTAGGAAGATTCAGTAACCATTCAGGGCTAGGACTGTAGGACCCGGAGATGGATTTGGGGACAGGAGAAGGGACAGGGCAACAGCAGGTTTCTGGCTTCCGCGTGGTACCATTCCCTTGGCACTGAGGCAGGAGGAGTCCCTTTGCTGTGCTAGGGAGTATCTCAGGTTCTGGAGAACAGTGAACAGGGGAGGCCAGGCCCCTGCCCTTGGGAAATTTACAGTCAACAGGTGGACAGTGATCAGATACGCAAACACACACCGCAGCCTAGTAGTGGGAGATGCCATGAAGTGGGGATGAAGAGCAGTAACTGCAGGCAGTCGGGCAGGGTGGTGGGTCAGGGGGGCCTCAGAGGGGTAAGCATGAGGGGACGCCTGATGCGGGAGAGGGGCGGAGACAGGTCGGGCCAGCTACTCACCTGCCAGAAACCCGGACTTGGCGGTTTGAGATGCCCTGATGGCACCCAGGAGGCGTGGAGGGCGACGGGTGCCGAGGAGTTAAGAGTCGGGAGCTGCAGGGTGACGAGGAGGGGAGCTGGGTCGGGAAGTCTGTTACAGGGGGTCCTTGGGGAAGGCCAAGCACTGCGCATTGGTGATCTCATCGAACCTGTCGGACAACTCCGAGCCGGAGTTTTATTATCACCATTTGAAGGACGATCGGTCTGAAGCTAAAACCAGGTAAGGTGCCCGAGGTCCACACCTGTCAGGGGAGACGTACGCTGAGCCAGCAGCCACGCTGTCCCCTGCCTGCCGCCCCCTGAGGAATGGCCAGAGCAGTGGGAAGACATCCAGGAGAATGCGGGGTCACAGAGGTCAAGTCCCAAGAGCCGCTGGGGCTGCCCTGCTAGGGCTGCAGACCTGAAAGGGAGCGGGGAGTCGCAGCTGCTGCTAGGAGGCTGGCAGGGGGGAGTGGGGAGGTTGCGGGGGGTCCCAGGGCTAGGAGGGGAGGCACCTGGGGGTGGCCCAAGGCGGCTGGCCCTGGCTGGGCTGCGGAAACTAACTGCAGTCGCCTACTGTTGTCACATCGTTAGATGAAGGATGCTGTCGGACAGGACACACTCTTCCCCGGTACTGAAGGGCGAGGCTGACGAGCAGAGGCGGGGCCCCACCCCAACCCTGGAATCGCAAGCGCACAGGAGGTTGGGAGTGAGGCTGCCGGTAGCTCAATCACGACCCATGGCTGTGGAGGGAGTTTGCTGGCTCACCTGGGCCGAGGCGCGCACAGCAAATCCACAGCACCTGCGTTGAGACCTGCGCCATCTGAGACCTGGGAAGGAGTTCCAACACTAGTTTCGTGGCTTAAAAGGATGTTTATTAAGGTAAGATACGTACGAAGTACACAGGTTTTGAGTGAACTCCGTGATCCTTCCCACTAATCCGTGCTATGCTGGTAAATGTTTACCTGGCTCACCGGACCGGGGGGCTTGGGGGGGCGAGGGGCTGACCTGTAGCGTTTGATGATTTCCGTGTACAAATACCCCCCAAACGGCAGATTTCAGGCTGCCAACGTGACGTCACTGCATTGCTGGGACAGCCGCAGAAACCGAACGGACACGAGGGAGGCCAACGACCCGGACAGCAGAGGTAGAGTCAGACGATAGTAAGAGAGGAACCGCGTACTTACCACCTTCGTTTTTAATGTGATGTATTTAATTATAAGTTTATATCATTAAAATTTGAAGAATGGCTTTAGCAGCTGGCTGCCCAAATTCCTGAAGATGTAGCGAGCCGCGGTGGCAAGCTGACCCCGGCCCAGCCCTCCCTGCTGGCCCCCGGCGCCTCCTCTTATCACCGTGGGTCGGTTTTGCCTGTTCGCGCTTCACACAAACGGGGCCCTGCGGCGTGGAGCCTTCTCTGTGGCTCCTTCCCCGGACACCTGGGAGGACCACAGGGACTTACCAGCGCTCGGCCGTCCCGCTGTCGGTGAACCCTCGGTGTGTGTCCAGCTCCGGCAACCACGGACGTGGCTGGGTGTGCGGTCGCTCTGTGGTGCCTCGCTTTGGGACTAGCCCGGCTTCGCTTCTGAGAACACACTGCGCCAGGACCGTCCTCTCTCCGCACGCACGCACGCCCCAAGCCTCTTCCCAACGGTAACGATACACGACGGTTCCTCACAAAGTTCTCATTTGTGTAAGATGTTATCTTGAGGTCTGATTTTTACTATCTTTCTGTTTATATTTTAAGTGGGCTCCATGCCCAGCGTGGAGCCCATCGTGGGGCTCGAACTCATGACCCTGAAATCACGACCTGAGCCGAAATCAAGAGTCGGATGCTTAACCGACCGAGCCACCCAGGCGCCCCAATCTTAAGGTCTTACTAGTGAGAAATGGTTGTCTCAGTCAAAACCAAAACTGAAAAAGCTGCGCATTTCAGGAAGATGCTAACTGGCCATCATAGCTCTCGAGACTTACCATCCTCACTCTTGCTTGTTATTTGGCCAAAATCCTCAGACGTCCTGTTACCGGTGCGGGAAGGCTTACCGTTAGACTCGTACGGTGTCCGCGGGGTAACGTGAAGGACAGCCGCGGGCTCCTGCAGACCTGGAAAAGGCCAGGGACTGACGCTCCAAGAGGTGACGAGCGACAGGCGCATGGACTAGAGAACCTTGACCAAAGGTGCGTTGTGTGACAAGCGCACACTTCTCTGAGAGCCAAGTCCAGCAGAGGCACGCTTCTTCGTGCAATGACTTAATCGTAAAGCCGGTGGGCGCCGCAGAGAGGGGGTTTCACCACAGCCGATGTGCCCTGGGCCACGTGATGCACGGAACACTGCGAGATGGGGGCGCCCGTTCTGTGGATGAAGACATGGAGCTTCTTGCAGCTTAAAGCCCCCCCCGCCCTCGCCGGACTTTGAATCAAGTCTGACTCTGGCGTCCGGGCAGACCGCCTCTGCCTTGCGGCCCTCCGCTTTGCCCTCAGTACCCAGAACAAGCAAGACCTAAGAGACGACATGCACACAGGGGCAGAAAGTCTCATGTGGCCGAGTGCTGGCAGGAGGGACCCCCAGCTGTCCAGGGTCTGCTTCGGGCGGTGCACGGGCGCAGTCACCTGGGGCATCCCCCAGCTGAGCTGTTGGTGCCCAGGAGCGGGGCGAGGCTCCACGGGCCAGGGGCAGAGGGGAGTGGTCTTCCCGTCCCTGGGGCTGCAAACAGTCGGATGCAGGGAACTCGCTGAGGCTCGGTGAGGCCAGGAAGTCACGGGCAGCTCCCGTCAATTCGCGCCTTCCCAGGAGTGGGCTACTGAGCACAACGGGAAAACGCGCACCTTCCCCAGCAGCGGCCCCTCAGGTCAGGCGCCCCCTGTCCAGGGAGCGCACGGGGGCTGCGTGTCCGGGCCATCTGCCCATCCACCCGTCTGTCCCCCAGGAGCCACTCCCAAGGACCACACGGAGCCCCGGGCTCATTTCTGTAATATATAATTTTATTTCTGGTTATAGAAACAAATGCTAAGAGGAGAAACCGAACTTCCCCATCCACATACAACAATTTAATAGATAAAAGGACAGTTAAAATAAATGAAAAACAAAAAGTAGAAATTTTTAAACTTTGTTATAGCTTTAAAACATTAATGTCTGATACAATTAGAAATCACATTCAGATCTCAAACTTTTAAAAAAAAGTATGGCTCCTTATTAAAAAAATACTGTATCCCATTTGAAATGAAAACGCAGGCGGGCCCAGCTGCTGTGGGCCTCTCGTCTTTCTGAGGACGGGACTGCTGGCTCCCTGCCACCTGCGGGGCGTCTGGGCCCCCCCGGGCTTCCCGCGGACCGACGTGCGCACGGGTGGTGGAAACTGGCAGCACGGCAGGGCCTCCGATCCCATGAGCTAGTTTCCACTGTCTGGGGTACCACTGCTTTTAAAGCACTGATTATCACGTGTACTGCAGAAAATACTTTAGACAGCCGCTGTAAGAAAACACGCTCTCACACGCGCGCACACACACCCCTAACACCCGCCCCCCAAATTATCTTTACAGGAGAATTGCCAGCAGGTAAGGAAAAAAAAAATCTCAGCTCGCGTGGGCCGAGCTGCGGGGCACGCGCAGCTCGTGGGGCTGAACTCGGCGGATCCAGGCGAGAGTCGGGGTCGCACTTTTGTCTCTTTCCTCCCCGACCCCCACCCTGAAATACTAACCGAGCCCTGTAAATAAGAATATAGGGTATCCAGAAAGCCTTCTGGAAAGGAAGCTGGGAGGGAAACAGGGAAGGGCCAAACTTTAAATGTTTGATTTTAAATCCCATTTCTTATGGATTAAAAAAAAAAAAAGAAAAAGATGGGGGTCAGTTAACACAGAGACTTAGAGGCTAAGAGCTTAAGAGACCACAAGGCCAGGTGAACATCCTTCACACCCATTGACTTCGTGTGGGAAAACCCACCTCGGAGGCGCAGACCTCGTTCCAGCCCAGCCCGCTCGCTCGGCATTGAGGGGCCGGGTCACCATGCGCCTCGTGACGCTGGGAGACAGCTCAGAAGGGCAAACCCCCTTACTGCAGCTAGGAAGCTCCCTCCCGGGCACTTTTACTGTTTCTGACACGGAGTAAACCATCGATAAATAGTTGGATGAATCAAAAGAACAAGATTCCCGAATGCAGGAGGAGCCAGGATTCTTCTAATTGTATTTGACTCTTAAAATAACAGGGTTGGAGCAAAGAGAGCGCCCCCCGGAGACTCTGGCCGGCCTGGGACGCCGGTGGGAAACTAGAACCTGCAGGAAGTAGGCTGTGGACACGGCTCTTACAGAGCAGGCCCCGTGCAGCAGGCCCGCGGCTGCCCCCCACCCCCGCCTGGATCCCTGCTTCTCCCAAGTGCACCCCAATGACAAGCAGGTGCCAGGACTGGACGAAGTGCTTTGTGGGGTTTCTCCCTAGAGACAGATGCTCCGCTCACTCTTGGCTGAAACGGTGAGGGCCAAAACCAGCAGTTAGGATAACGGAGACACAAGATCCCCAAGTCTCACTAATTCCAAGAAGATTTTCATTTTAGTCCCGTGTAAAAATGCAGGGCAAACGCCAGCGCCTGGTGGTGGGCGGAGCTTCCGTGGAACTTCTGGTCCTGGGTGACATGCAGGAGGGCCCCGTCACTAACGGCTGGGCTCTGGCGTCCCAGGGACAAGGCTGTGTCTCAGGGCAGAAGCAGGTGGTCCAGATGGGTCAGAACCATCACTCTGGGTCTCCACGGAGACCCGTTCTCAGGGAAGCGAGAGCACGGACCCAGTGATACGCGAGGCCTTGAGCCAGTCCTCTTCCAGTCCCAGCGAGGAGCAGAAGAGGGACCAGGAGGTCCCCACTGAACCCTTTGGGGTCAGGCTGCCTGAGGCAAAGTGGGGATCCCCGCCCTCCAGCCGTGGCAACACCCCCACCCTGAACTCGTTCCCTCCCACCTCGAGAATCACGGAATACTCATGTTATCAACCCAGAAAACCCTCCTCATCTTCTCTACTTGGCTCGGTTCTTAAACAAAGAAAAAGAAAAGCAGCAACCCTCAAACACGAACCCGCGGGAGAGTGAAGCTGACAGGCGTGGCCGTGGGCACGCGGACCTCATAACCCCAGGGCTGGCCTCGTGCCACTCTGCACGGTGGACCCAGCAATGGGTCCTGCCGTCCCCGGAGCGTGGGGCAGGACTAGGGGCTGTTCCGGCACCTGCTGAACCTCACTGAGGGATGCAGGCCACGTAACCTTTAAGAATTTACAGAGGAGATGGAAAAGGGACGGTCTGATTCCCCACGGCACTGCACTGGCCGGTCTGAGGCTAGCACGCGGTACTTGGGAGGGCCTCAGCATGGAAGAAAGATGCAGACAGCTCAGGAGGTCCACCCTAGGGCGCCAGGAGCCATGCCCCCGTGGCTTTGTGTGTCCCACACCGCTCCACGCACTGGGCCCTGTGACACCACCGTGACCTCTGGGTACAACCCTCCTCCTTCCAACACGATACCAGACTATACCTGGTGCGAAAGGCACACTACTGAAAAGTAGTTACTTGTGTGACTTCCTTCCTGCGCAGAGAGGGTGTTTTCCTGTCTCTGGTGCCGGTAAACGTGGCGACCGGTCAAGCAGGACACTGAGAAGAGGAACCTGGTACCACCGGGTGCAGAGGGCCTGCGTGCCCTGGGTCACGGCGCAGGAGGAGGTGGGCCCGTCCCAAAGCCCGCACACCTTTGGCCTGGCTGCCCTCTCCACACACTCGAGCCCCTGGGAGATCAAAGAGAAGGTCCTCGGACCCCTGAGGCCACGGTGACACCAGCACCACGCCAGAATTGACCTATTTCCACTTCTGCCGATCTTGGCTGGGGTCGGCCCGCCCTCTACAACCCACGCTTGCGGCGGGTCACAGGCAGGCCAGGTTCGGAGGGCCGCAGTCCTCGGGTCACGTCTGGCCTGGTGCTCTTGCTTCCCAGCTGGTGGAGACCATCCCTTGGCCGGCTCTGAGAGCACAGACCGCTGTGCTGTAAGGTGCGTCTCCTTGAGGCGCGGGCTGCCCTGGGCCTTCGGCTACCGTCCCAGGACATGTGCCGGCAGGGGCCAGGCCTGCTGTCTGGGCAGATGACCAGAAACCCATCCAGAAGCTCACTGTCTGTGAACCCCGAGGGGCCGTTCCCCCAAGGCCCAGCCTGAGCTGACCCCACAGGGTCTCCTCGGTCCCAGCAGGAGCGGAAAAGGCGCGAGCTCTCCACGTGGCAGAATACCACCACCGACATTCTGACCCCTCTGCGCTCCCTCCTCATGGAACCACTGCCCGAGTAGAGTGCGATCATCACCAAAAAGGAGCAGAAACCAAAACGTCTCAAAAGCTGGGAGAGCAAAGGGTCAGGGCCAGACTGACCCGATGAGGCAAAGGCTTGCTCATGTCCGTGGGTGACCGTCCCGTGTTCTCTGTAGATGGTGCCAGCAAACCCGGGCAGCCCCCCTCGCAAGGACCCTGTAAACGATGACCATGGGGGGGGAGAAGCAGTAGGTGAGCCGGAGGCAGGCCCTGGGGTCAGACCCTCAAAGGTGAGGCCCGCGGCAAGGAGGCGAACTGCCCACGTGCGTCGTGCAATGGCCTCCGCCCGACCCGCATGCCCTCTCACGCACACACCAGACTCTGCAAAAGACAAAGTTTATAAAGCAACAGAAAATGTCGATGCGGAACAGAGCGCGACTTCTCATCACCGAGGACGGCACACCCGGCCAATTCCATCCCGACGTCACTGAAGGCAACAGGTGTGGATTTCACAAAAGAGCTTTTTTCCCACTTAAAGGTTGGTGCCATAGAAAACGACTGGTTCGGGGCTTGAGGGACGCCAGGACAGGCGTCACCCCGGGCCAGGCAGGAGGATGCTCTGCACGTGGCCCCGGCGACCGGCAAATGTGGCAGCGAGACAGCTCGTCACACCCACCCCGGCCACCGACGAACCCTGCCGCTCGGCACACAAGCCAATCTTGCCCGAACGGCCTCGAGACTGTGTTCCCCGGTTTCCCTCTCGTTCTGAGCCTCGTTCTGACGTGGCCCGCGAGGCCTCCTCCTCTCGGCGGCTTTCCAGGGGCCGCACGCTCTCTCGGGCGGGAGGGGCAGGCAGCTTTGCTGGGGGGAGACTAATGCTGAGGACAGGCTACTTCCAGGAAGAGAAACTGTCCCCGCTGGACTGCTGTGCGGGGCCTGGGGCTGCTGTGCCGGGTGGGGTCCAGTGCCGGGGCGGCCAGCCAAGTTTAAAGTCACTTTTCACAGACGCGCTTAACATTTCCTGAGAACGTTCTCCACGAGGAGCTGGAGAGCTATAATCTGGATCCCGGACTGGGCTATAAATGTGGCAGTGCGGGCTCACCTCCTGTCCGGTGACAGCTCCAGGCAGCAGGGGCGTCTGCAAGGGCAGGGGTTCCTCCCAGGGGAGCCGGTGCCACTCGTCGGGTCGAGGGCAAGACCGACGGAGTCCGCAAGAGCCGAGCGCAGGGGCGGTGCGGCCACCGCTCATGGCCCCAGAGCGGCAGACGCAGGAGACGGCGGGACGCACAGCAGGAGGTACGTGTCGGCGGGAAAGCGAGTGTGACTCGGTGACAGTGGTGGTGGGAGAGGCCCACGCCAGCGCTGTGCGTCCCACGGCGTCCAGGCGCTGGGGCCTCAGGCCCGCAGAGGACGCAGGGCTCACGGATTCCCGGCTTCGGAGCCCCTGGACGAGGGCCGCCGGCTCCTCACCCAGACAACACTCTGCCCCCAAAGCCAATCCAGGCGCCGTCGATCTTTCTTGAAGTTAGCAGACAGAGCGGCAGCGGCGACTCCTCACGGATTAATGCCGGTCCGCAGCCCGGACCCACAGCCGCTGTCCACAGATGCGGACCTCACAAACACAAGCTTCCTTCTGCGTTCACCTCAGATTTAAGATTAAGCCTCAAAATTCGTTTCAACAAGACAAGAAGTATTTGGGGTCCAAAGCCAAACCAGAGCCCCCTCCCCCCGATTAATGCCAAGACTTTCTATGTCACTATTTTAGGGCGAAAAGCCCGCAGCAGTCTGAGCTTTGACGGGTCCTGCCTCTCCGGCCTCCTCCCGCGCGGCTGACGGGCCTTACGCCCGCCGGCCCCTCCCGTGCAGGCCTCTGTCCATCCTCGGGGCCGCAGGCTGCTCTGGAAGCCTCGCCTCTGCGCGTGGCCGGGTCGGCCCGTGATCCAGCCCTCGACCACAGGCCTGGGAGAGAACGGTGTGAGGGAGAAGGAAAATAAAAACAAGCATTCCCGAATCGTACAATCAGCTGTCTGAACTTGTTTATGTGTTTTGTTTTAAACCACAGCAGGGGCAGGAGACAGAACAAGGAGGACGAGCGTGTCCGGGCGCAGGCGGGTGGAGGCCGCCCTGTCCGCTCGGCACGTGCGCAGGTCAGCGCGGAGCCTCCGCGTCACGGTCCACAGGCGGCAGGAGGCCGGCGGTCAGGGCCCGGCTCCAGAATCCCTTTTGGCGAGCATCCCACTCGGCCCACACGCAGGTGACTTCACTCCCCGGTTCCGGGTCCCTGTGGGCCGGCGGCCGCGATCACGCCAGCCTGCGCCGTCACAGTCCCACTGGGCTCCTCCACGCGTGACCTTTTGACCTCGGGCTCCCCGGTGGAAGAGGCAGAGGTGGCAGCGGTGGCCGGGGTCGCTGGGGTGGCGGCCGCTGCTGCCGGCTCCTCGGGCCCCACCTCGCACACCCGTGTGACCACCACCGGCGTGGACGAACTAGCCTGGGCCGCCAGGAGCTGCAGGGGGCTCGTGAGGGCTAGGAGTGGAGGAAAAAGAGATTTGTGTTGGGATCGGGTGAGGACCAGCGCGGACATGCTCTGAGCACGCGCGATCACTGCGCGAGGCCAGGTAGGCCACAGCGGACCCTGGCTCCCAGCACGCCCGGCCCCTGGGTGCCCGCCCCCCGTGTACCGGGACCTCCTCTGCTGCAGCCGTTCACATCCCTGCAGACCGCCGGGGCTCCTGCCCTCACCTCTAGCAGGTGCTTAACACGGGCCACCTGCCCTGAACCACCCCACGCACACTGAACACCCCCGCCACCCTCCCGGCAGCCGCACCCCTGCTCCGTGCGCACCCACCCTCCTTGCCCACCTCCAACTGCTTCCCTTCCTCCCTTTCCTCCGACCTCTCGTCTGACCCAGCGGGGCATGAGCGCTGTGACGTGGGCATCTGCCTCCATGGCAGAGCTCGGGCCTCGGCCTGACCCCAGTGCCCGCGGGGCGCAGATGCTCAATAAGCCGGCCGCAGTGAGGGGACCACCGGGTTGAGTGGACACGCCATGGGCGCCACGGGCGGAACGGCGGGGCTGAGCCAAGCAGGTGTGGACAGGGCCTCACCGTAAGTGCTGCCAGCTAAACTGTTCGTGGGGACCGCGTGCTTCCCGTTCTGAGTGACGGCCCGGACGGGGAGGTGGTGCTGCCCGAGGGTCACCGGTGTGGCTGGCTGCAGGATGGTGACCGTGTGTCCGGGGACACCCGGGGCCATCTGGCTGGCCACGGTCTGGATGACGCGGCTGGCGGCGGGGATGGTGGCGAACGCGATGGTGGGCTTCTCTTCCAGGCCTGCAGGGAGAAGGCCTGTCAGAGCCCTGTCCGCCTGTCGGGGGGCCCGCCCTCTGTGCTCAGCAGGAAGTCTGTTCATGGGGGGAACGGACCGCGGTTTTGAAGCATCGACTATTCTCAAAAGAAACATCCCACCAATGAAACACATTTCAAACAAGAAAAAACGATTACTGGGGTTTTAGAAAAACATCTAAGTACCTTGAACTTTAACCAACCCAAACGTAATCGGAGAAAGAAAACATTATTTGGAATGAAAAGATCGGCACTTGGAGCCATGGTCTTCTTTCTCCAAAATGCTTTGTCATCGTGACGCTACGAATGGGCTGCCGGGGCCAGCAGATGGAGGCCCGTGAGCCCAGGAGACCGTGTGCGGCTCAAGGGCTCCCGCCGGGGCTCCCGCCGTATTGGCTGCATTTTCAGTATTGACCCCATGACCCCTTGGGCCCGAGACGCCCAACGTAGGAATCTGCGGTGACTTTTTATTTTACGTGACTTTTAAGGACTCCCGGCTGGAGGTTCCAGAGCAATCACCCTCCAGACCACAACTGCAAGCCCGTGACGCAGGGCTGTCACCTCGGGGGCCGCGCACCTGGAGGCGCCACCACCCAAGGAGGGCACGCTTTGGAGGACGATTGGTGAGGATTTAAAAGGACATGCACCCCCAGAAAGCAAGTAGCAGGGAGGAAAGGCGGCAGCCTGAGAACCATCGGCCCCCAGAGACGGCCTGTGGCCCCAGCACGTGGGCGCTGCCGCCCCGTGGCCCAGGCTGCCGGGCTCTGTCCTGGAGACCCAGGACGGCCGTGCCCCGCCCAGCCCGGTGAGCGCACGACCGCCTTACCTCTGGCCTCGCCGCCCAGGTCCAGCACGGCCGTGCCCGCCGCCTCGTGGGCGCCCCCTGCCGAGGCCTGGCTGGCGAGGATGTACCCGTTGGCGGAGCTGGCGGACGTGGTGACCACCCTGAGCATGGTGACGGGGGGAGCCTGCTGCACCACGTGGATCGCGTGGCCCGAGGGCGGCTGTGCTGTCACTAGAGACGCTGGCATGTAGGCGACGGGCTTGGCCACCAGGCTGGGCGGCCGGGGAGGCATGGCCATGATCACCGGCTGGGCGCTGACCGGAGAGCCTGCACGAGAAGGAGCGCGACCTCTAAGGCCCGCGGGCACGCGAGGCTCCGCTCTGGCACGCCGGGAGGAGGGACAAGAGCATTCTTACCAGGCGCGCTTTGGGAATACCGATACTCTGGAACAGAAGCTAGCTTTGACCCAAAGTCAGGGTCGTGTGGAATGGGTGAGCCCTCTCGAGACAGGCACTCTGGGGTCTGCAGGCCACTAGAACGAGGGGACATTAGCCCAGGGTGAGTGGGTGAAGCTGGAGCACTCCTGCGGAAGGAACAAGAGAAAGACCGTGGTAGTGAGTACACAAGGTCAAACGAAAGTGGTGTTTCGCAAAACAGACATGCCAACATCCACGCCACACGGCGCCTCATCAGCCTTTCCTGGTGCTTCTCCGTCCTCGTGAGGTGTTTCCAACACTAACATAACATTCCGCGGTGGCAACGAGCTACCCGATAAACGCAACAGCAACTGGGCGGTTAAGCCCAGTAAGTGGGAGGACGCTGCGTTATCTGTGGCTTCCCAGAGCACTTACTTCCTGAAGGGGACCAGCCGGTCCTCCACGAAAGCGTTAAAGACATAGGCTTTGGTGGGATGGGCGCGAATTTCCCACCAGGACAGGCCCACGGCCGAAGGAGCACATCGGCTTTGGGCGCCCGGCTATTTGGCTTGCACGGCTAATAGTCCGGGGAAGGCTGCTCCCTCCGTCACCGTTCGCCTAGGTTCTAAAACAGAGCACTGTGGTCCAGCTTGTGCCCTGTTGGGGCTGGCCAGCGGCCAGCTGCGCGGCGTGGGGACGCACGGTCCCGCGAACAGAATCCCAGGGTCAACGCAAACTCTCCAGGGCAGGACGCTGGGCTGCCTGCGGGCAGCAGTCTTCGCTCTGCGGTTATCATCAGCACAGTAAACGCCGTCTGCCTCTCCAGACACGGGGGTGCTGTGGGCGCCCTGGTCTCCTCGGGCACAGACCTGGCACCCTCCCCCGCCCCCCTGCCCTCGAGTCCTCCTGCTTCTCCCACCTCTCAGCTGGCTCGTCTGCCTCCCACCCAGGCCTGGAGCCCGTCTGCTCACGCCCAGGTCCCTCCCAGCCCCCAAGCCCATGACAGCCTTCCTTCTGACCTCAGGAGCCCAAATTCCTGGCAGACCCTCTTTAACTCTGCACCAAATCTACCCTGCCTCCTACCTGCCTCCCACCCAACACAAACACACCCACTGCCTCCCTCCTAAAAAATTCCAGGTTCTGCAGCCATGAGAGTCCCTCCCTCTCCTTAAGACACAGCTCACACAGCTTCCTCCTGGGCCCAAGAATTTCCTGCCTGCCACTATGCAGATTCACGAGATTGTGTCCCTCACTCCCAGAGTGACCGTGAAGATGGGCCCACCTCGTCGTCCTCCAGAGACACCCCTTATCAGGGCTCCCTGGGCAATGCTGGGCGCACAGAGCCAGCCCCGGAACTGCTCCCCTAGCCGGCCGACGGGCTGATCTAACAAGTGCAATGTCATGGCGGTCACTGTTATGGGTGGGACTGTGTCCCCAGAAGTCACCCGTGCCTCACAAGGGGACCTTGGAGTCGGTAGGATGGTCCCTAACCCAGTGACCGATGTCCTCAAAGGGGCAATCGAGACACCGACATGCTCGGGGAGAACGGCAGGGGAGATGAAGGCAGAGGTCAGGGAGCTGCCTGCACGAGCCCAGGGGCGCCGGAGAGGCCTGGGGCAGACGCCCTCACGCCTCGGAGGCGCGCACCCCGCCGCCACCGTGACCTCTGGCCGCACAAGCGTGAGACAGGCGCGGCCGGCCGCCAGGCCTGTAGGCCCCCACTGCAGCCCTAGCAAACTCAGCTACTCTAGCAACATTTCTCTCCAAGCCCTGTTCAAGCAGTGTGGTGTTCTGGAAACTGAGCTCAGCTGAAACGTTCTGAATTCCTACCTTACCAGTACGACCGTCACCTCTGTTCCAACTTCTACTTTGGCTACGGCACCGAGAACCACCGCAGACCCTGTACCAGACATTTCTGGACGTCTGAGCAGCCTTTCACGGAATCACATTTGCTACACGACGAGGTGGAAAGCACCAGGTGCCAACGGAGAGCATCTGCCCTCTCTTGCCCCATGCTTTGCCTGGACTGGTGGCCTTGGGAAGACCTCTGGGCCTGTCCACGTGCAGCTCGGCCCGATGGACCGGGCTGGCCGCGCGCGCATGGAGCGGGAGGGGCCCCGACCAGAGGGCAGACGGAGGCCACATCCCGACGTCGGCTTCATTAATGACAGCGAGCTTGAGCTCGACCAGAGCTGCTCGGTCGGTCCCCCTGCCAGCTTCCACAGAACCCTGCAGGCCCCTTCCACTCCTCTCTGGTTTTAGGGTCTGTTCCCACCACTGCCTGTGTCTCGGCTTCTGAGAACGGACACGTCCGAGGCGCAGCCTGTGGTCCGCCTACTAACTTTACTGTCCTGACATCGTCTCGCTCAAAAACACAAAGGTGACGCGTTTACCGTGCCAAAGACGCTCCCGTGAATGCGGACGTGTGGGGGAGCCAGGATGCTGACCGAGGAGCAGAGCAGGGGCTTACCTGGACGACAGAGGCCCGAACGGGGTGCGGAAACAGGAGACGCCCCTCTGCCTCCGTTTTCGGAATGCCTGTTCCACGAGCTTCGCTTCTGAGGCAGGGTCTATTCGCCAAAAAGACCCCTTCCCAGGCTCCTCCTGGGAACGAGGGACTTTAATAAAGTAACGGTTCAAAGAGAGGTTGTGTCGGATTGAATTCTGTGGGCAAGAAGAGATATTCGCCAGTTAGCAAGTCAGAAAACAAACTGCATCTGAACGTTAACAGACATGAGACCAGAGGTGATGGGACAGCCCAGCGCTCGCGCTGGCGAGGGCGCTCAGGGGGTGTCAAGGTCACTGGATTCTACCAGGAAGTACAAAGGCACAGTGGTGGCTTTTCCTAACAAAATCCAGCACAGCGTTCCTTGTAGAAAAAGTGAAACAGAAAGACAAGCCACGGCCTAGGAGTATGTGGGTCAGAACTCTTACTAAGTCAACTGGCCAGAGGGAAAGAGCAATCATGGGGAGAACGTCCCAGAACAAGCGTGACACGAGGTGTGATGGTCCCGGTACACGTGCATGGTCCATTTCCAACACAGCGCAGGATCGGAAGGCACGGTAAGTGTGAAAACACCGCAAGGTGTAGGAACTAACCCTCCCTTCTCTGGACGTCGGAGGGGGAGAAGGCTATTTGGACTCCCTGGGGCCAGTCGCTGAGTTCAGATGCGCCACCATCAGCGGAGACATCCCTGGACCACTCTGTTTGTCCCACAGAAAATGACCTGCCTGTTGACTCCCTTGTTCCGCGACAGTGGGCTGGGCACCCAGCTTCCCGGGCTCGGCCCTCACCTGCCAGCCTTTCTCAGCCGTCCGGTAGTAAGGGTGATGCTTGGTGATGTGGGCGTAGATCCCGCTTAGTGTTAGCTGCCTGTCCGGTGCGGACGAGATGGCCTGCACGATCAGCTGAGCGTACGAGTACGGCGGCTTCGACTCATCCTGAGGACAAAGGCAGCGCGCCATTAGCCCCGGCAGGCTTTGCAAGCCCCACCAGCCGTGCACCCCCGCTCCTGCAGAGGGCCCCAGCGATCAGGACAGAGGGCAGCGGCGTGCACACCGAACTCAGTCCCAGGGACCGCCACCCGTCTCGCCAATGTGCGTGCACTCAACGAGGGACAGCCATTCCGGCCCCAGATTTTCATCATAATTTAGTTCTGAAACTTCTCACTTCCTCTGCAAATTGACTTAAAGACAGGTATCAGAGGAGCGTGAACTAAGATACAAAAGCTGTAAGGAAAAACCCTGAAACCGTCCTGTCCCCCACGCATGGGACGAGGACAGACCACGGAGGAGGTGCAGAGCGGGAAAGGGCAGTGTCCCCGGGGCCTAGGGGCGACGTCAGTGAAGGAGCAAAGTGCGCTCTCCGGCGGAGGGCCGGCGTCCGGCCCCCGAGCGCAGCCCCTCCTCACGCCGGCACCCGCAGGCCCGCCGCGCCCACCGGACCAGCCCCGTGTGCGCCCATGCTGTGCCACGTGCGCCGTGAGGCCTGGCACCTTAGGGCTGTCGCCCCCGGACGTGTCTGTCTGCTGCTCCGAGGCGGCCTTCGCGGCAAACTCTGCGGCCAGCTGCAGGTCCGAGGTCACGTTCTGAACGAAGCGGTAGCCGGATGACCCGGCCCCACGTGGACTGGCCGGGCAGGAGTTGGGAACACTGCGGAGAGAAACGACACGTCCTGAGTTCATGACCCTGAAAAGGAGAACCTGACGTCACAGGATGTCAGGACCTAGCTGGGTGATGCTGGGCGATGCAGGGTCACAGGGAAATCCGACCCCTTTCCTCCGTGTGTTGTCATGACGCCACATCTCGCCACCGATCAAGGACGGACCGAGTGCAACCAGAGAACAGCTCGCGTCCATGCGTGGCCAGTGTGATGCGTGGTATTCTAGCAGCGGTTTCTGCTCGCGGTGGGAGCTGTGGGTCCTGAGAACCAGGTTTACACAGCAGCCACCCAGTGGGCCCCGCTCCCCACCGCACACAGCCTGGGCCCAAAGGGCACCACCCGCAAGGCAGGCGGGGCTGAGCGTGCTCACTGTCCACACGAGGGCGCCGTGGGCCAAGGCTGGGAAGACAGGACCTGAGAGAGGGCTCAAGGACCTCTGGGACGGGCCCTCGGCTTCGGCCTCTGCGGCCCACACTGGCTGTCTCTCTCCGGGGCTGCCTTGCCAATCGGAGGTGGGGAACTGCGGCCAAATAGACAGGCCGGACACACCCATGGCTCAAGCGGGTCCTGAGCACACACTGGCCGGTGCCGGGGTGCAGGGTCCCTGGCCCGCTTCCGGCTGGAGCTCACTTGGCGCAGCTCAGGGCGACACGCGCGGTACAGCGCCTGCTATTACCAAGATGGACTTTGGTCATCAAACGACAATGAAATTCTGATTCTGAAAACTAATTCTATTACAAAATATTCAGAGGAAACCAATGCAAACACTAGAGGTAACAAGCCCAGTAAAAGGTGCCCCTGCTGGGAGCTGACCGGAGCCGCGATGGCCAGCCTCACGCGGACCACAGGCGCCCCTCCCCCCACCGACCCCGGCCCGCGGAGCAGGGACAAGGCCACTCGCCCTGCCTCCCTAAAGTCACAGAGGACCCAGGCCTCTGCCCTCAGGAGAGCTCCCCAAGGCCAGCACCCCACCAGGAACCATCCAGAAGGCCCCAGGTTTCCGAACACGCCCCACGTGCTCTTGCATCCTCCCCTCTGTCCCCCTATGGAGCCACCCGGGTACCCAGGATTTCGAGGGCTCCGCTGGATTCCCCAGATATGGCAGAGACAGGTGTGAACAGAACCTGTGATCAACAATATAAACAGGCTTGGTAAAGGCAGGAAACAGTAATAAAAACAGCTTTTTCTTAACTTCATTTGGAACCAAATATATAAAACCCAAGCTTATAATGTTAGGGCGGGACTGGTAGAACATTCACACACTCGGAAACAGGCTTCTCACATGCAGCCATTTGGGAACCAAACGCCACCACACGCGGCCTGAAGCTGTGATTCAAAGGTCACGCGGCCCCAAAGTGAGGAGCGTGTCCCAAAGATTCTCTGCACTGTGTTCTGCCCGACGGTGCGGAAGCGCAGGACGCCCCGGTGCATCGCGGCCCTGTCAGCCCCGCTCGGTTCCCACACACCCAACACCCGCTGCGGACGTGAGCACAGTAAAGCACGTCACACCACAAGGGACGAGAACCGTCACTCCCGGAGACAGAGTCACACCCAACCAGGGGGCAGGTGGCTTCCTGACCTTGCCTGACACTGACCAGGCGCCCTTAACAGTGGCAAGGACACACGCGACCTCTGGGCTTAGACACACGGGGCCGTTCTGCCTGCCACGGTCACTATTGTGCAGAAGAGTGCAGAAAATTTACCTCTCTCAGAGGCAAAACCCAGAGAAAACGCTGCCATTCACCAAAGAATGATTTCGAACGGGGAGCGCGCGCGGGGGCCACTGGGTGGCTCGTGCCGGCAAGTGCTCGCGGGGAAGCTCGGTGGGGACGGAGCGCAGCTGGTCACCGGCCGGGACCCCAGAGCTGCCCAGCAGGCCCACCCAGGAGAACGTGTGTTTGTGCGCACAGCCCTTCTGGCCTCAGAGCAGCGAGCTTCCCCAGGAGCCCCACTCCGCTGTCCCTGCAGGCCGGTCTGTGCTCGGAGGGCTGTTCCTGGCACCCGGCCGCCCCGATGTCGCACCGCCATCTGAAGAGAAGGACGAAAGGAGATGCCACGTGAGCTCAGTCCAAGATGGGCCTCAGGGGCAGGTGTGAGATGGGGGTCCGGGGGCCCTGGGGCTCAGCAAGGCTCCCACCCTGGGGAAACCCCCCAAGACACTCAGCCGCCCATACCAGAGCCGTACCCTACCCGACTGGAAATCTCCCTCACTGCTTGCAAGAGCTGGAAAAAAACTTTTTAGCTTTTGGAGTAGACGCCACGCCCAACGTGGGGCTTGAACTCACGACCCCGAGGTTAAGAGCTGCACACTCTCCTGACTGAACCAGCCAGGCTTAGGCACAGAACTGCTCCCTTTGTGTCCCCCCACCCCCCCGCCCAGGTGTGTGGGAAGCCTGCATCTGGGCAACAGGGAAGCAGCAGGGGCCGAGGAGCCGCCCCCTACAGACGTCGCACTAAATAAATGCCTCCTCTCCCTGATTCAAGATTCTAGGTGGAAATGCAGTGGAATGTGCACTTTAGACCATCCGTCGCTGATCCCCCCTTTTGTGGGAATACAGCTCCTAAGTCACATTTCTGTTTCAGGCGAGAGAAGCTTACGGTCTGGGGGGCGGCGGTCACAGGCTGTCGCAGGGGGGCAAACCCAAGCTGGCTCTGTGACCGCCCAGGCCCAGGACGGGACCTCTGCGACCATGCAAATCATGCCTGGCGATGACTCTGTGTCCTCTGTTTACAGATACTGGAAAAGAACGAACAGCCTGGTGGGAAAAGGTATCTTCAGGTCTCACTATGACAGTAAGAATTCACACTGAGAAAAACCAATGGGACAGAAGGCTGGCCAACCACGTCCGTCCCTGGAGCCCGCAGTGAGCATTTTCCGTGGCACCCGTTGCCACCCCTCCAGGATGCCCCCAAGCTCCGCCAGGCCTCCACCCCCACTCACATGCCTGCCCAGCCTGGTCTGCCCTGGGGCTGTGAGCATTTTCCTCCCATGCCAGCCTCCTGGGATTTGGACCGCACGGCCCTGAGATCAGAGTGGGCACCTGGGAGCACCCAGGTGTGGGGGTGGGGGGGGGGAGGGAGCCGGAAGAAGAGGCCGGGCTGAAGTCTGTAAGGCGTGGTCAGGTCCTCTCCCCTCCTTGGACCGCCCCAGGGTCTCATCCAGAGAACCTGGACCCTGCGCCCCAAACAGTGGGCCCAGGAAGGTTCTGGGAGTGTCTACGCTCTACCGCCCCCCCACCCCCAGGAGGGGCCACTTGGAACCCCTCCCTGGGCCCCGGCCCCACACCACCACCTCAGAGATCATCCAGATGGTTTTCTGGAAGCTCAGTCTTTTTTGTGGAATGTTACTGAGATTTTAATTAGATTATTAATTTTCAGTCAAAAAACTCCTCAATGGGATGGCAGCTGAGCCGAAAGGCTTTTCAGGCAGAAGATCATACTTTTGATGAATACATAGAGGTAAGTGGTAATTCTGTTTTTCATTCATGCCTTTTGAACTCTTCTGAAAACTAGGATCTTTTTATTCTACAAAATAAGTGCTTCGATTGAAGTATCATTTCTTATTGAAACACCATTTCAGTGAATTTACAGCCTTGCCTCCTAATCTCCCCAGCTTTGCTGAGCGCTCACAGACGGGGGGGGGGGGGGGTTAAACAGCAAAACGGAGCGTGGCCTTGACCCCAGAAGGGCACAGACCGCGTTGATTAGCTGGTGAGAAGGCCGCTAAGGCACTTATGGAGGACGGGGAAACGTTCTTCGAATTTTAAAAAGAGGAGAAAGAGAAGTTCAGTGAAGGGTGGGAGGACAGCCCCCCCAGAGCCCCCCAGAGCCCACGGGAAGCGGCGAGGGGTAAGAGCAGGAGGGGAAGCTCCCTGGACACAGTAAGGTCAGCTCCTAGCGCTGTAGACATGCTGGCGGAGGTGGGGACGCAGGGACACCGCGTGCTCTGAGGACAAACGTCCGGTCCAAGAGGGTCAGGAGCCGGGGGGGGGGGCACCACACTCTCTAACGGCAACACTCAAAGCTAGAAAGTGATTTTAAGTTATGAGGGAAAAATGTGTCCCCCCGAGAATTCTCCACTAGTGAAACCTTTCATCTAGTGTGAATGGAGAAAAACAATGATTTTCAGGCCTGGAAGATTTCTCGTAATTTTCATTCACCTGTCCTGTACCCATTTCCAGGAAGCAACTGGAGAATGTTCCCCAATAAAACCGAGGAGCAGATCGGGGAAAGGGAAAGACTGGGCAGAGGGAGCTCCCGGACTGCCCGGGGGTCCGACTGCAGGGTCAGAGGTGCCCCAGGCTGGGTCCAGGCCGAGGGAGACCGGGCTCCCGAGGAAGGCCTTCCCAGCAGGTCCGCAGGACAGATGTTCGTGGGGGCGGCGGGGGGATGTGCGGGTCGGGTCACGGGGACAGGGGACCGAACCAAACGCAGTGAACAGGCCCTCAGTCCCTCCCCCGCCCGGGGCAGGAGCGGCCAGAGCACGAGTGAGGAACAGCGGGTGCTGCAGGAAGCACGGGCACGCTGAGAAAACGCCAGCGCTCACGGGCCCAACGGTCCTGAGGTCCCGGGGTGGGAAGACAAAACCCCAACCTCCCACCGGGGACGTCACTACGAGGCACACCGAGGAGCCGAGAGGCGCGCAGCGGGCCGGCCGAGGTGAGCCAACACCAGCGTAGCCCGGAGGCGGGCGGGGACCGTCCCCGCGGTGCCGCCTCGGGGCACGTTTAGGTTCTTCTACCACGTGCACGGATCCCTTTGATAAAAACCACCTGTTTAAAAGTTTCAGTGGCATGCACGAGGCTGGCGCCACCGTCGTGGCACGGAGCACGGACCTGCGGGCGGCATCCGGTCTCCGGGCGTCGGTGTCCCATCTGGGAACGGGCCACAGCACCGCCCGGCAGGTGCCGGCAGACGCCCGGCGCGAGCACCAGTAACGGCTCCTAGCCTCATCACTGCCCTAAAATCCCGGGGCTCGTGACTCTCAAAGAGCATATTGTCAACAAAATAACCAAATCTGAGAATTGCGTTGCCTCCGTGTAAGATGTGCAGACGTTTGGGAAGGGCCACCCCTGAGGGCAGGACACTGGACACGGCCCGTGGGCCCCCTAGTGGGAAGCTCGGGAAGCCAATTCCAGCCCCTGCAGAGCGGTGACTCGGAAAGGCGCCCAAAACCCAGCAGGAAAGGAGAAAAAGACCGCGGGAGGACACTGGACTCTACGGGGCCTTCCTGCAGAGGAGGGACCCACAGCAGCCCCCGTGAGAGAAGCCGTCGGGAACGTGTAGAGGAGACGCATCTCATGACCTGTCCTGGGAGCAGCAGGGTGGGGGAGCTTCATTTTCCGAAATGTTTGAGTTCTGTATAATGCATACACAGTATTTCTGTACTCTGGAAAAAAAAAATACAAGAACAGGGAAAGAAAATCCATAGAGGCCAGTTTCTGAGACTGCTCTTAAGGAATGCTTAAGATAAATGCGATGCTGTGAAATCCTGGGAAGCTATTTCAAAAGCCTAACTCGTTTCTGAAACGCACTCTGCCCTGTGCCCAGCAGTCAGCAAACTGGCCCGAGCTGCTCCTCAGCCCGGACCTCACCAGGCACACACACCCCGAGGGGCGGCCTGCCCGGTGCAGACCTTGGGGGAATGCCCCCCTCAGCCCCTGCCCTCCAGGTTCTTCCTGCTTCCCAGAGTGTGAGGCCTGGGAAGGGCCCTCCGCTGCCGGGTCATGTGCCCACGCGGGCGCAGCAGTGCACACAGGCCGGGCATCACCCAGAAGGACGGCCAACAACACACGGAGCAGGAACCAAAGGGCCCCCGTGAGATGTGCCCAAGAACAGGGAAAGGGCCACCCCAGTGAAGATAAGAACTTTCTCTTAACATTTTAGAGCCAAAATACATCCTGGCACGGATTTCGGCAGAAGGGAAAATACAAAGAAGGTGGAGGGCCCACCTTTCTGTGTGGATGAACCGATTTTTATTTCTTGGAGCTTTCGGCAGGGAAAGGGACTGGGTGGGGGTGTGAAGTCCACAGGAGAGGTGTTGGAAAGGAAAGTGGCCCCAGGTGAGCCACAGACGATGGGGCTCCTGGACCAACGGATCAGCAGGCGAGGGCCCCTGCTGGCATTACGGGAAGCATCTGGAGGCCGGGCTGGGAGCTGTGACGCAGGAAACGTCACCCCAAGGAAGGGCCCCAGTCGGCTGGAAAAACGGAAGCACTTCTCCCGGACGGACTGGACCGGAGGGGAGGGCAGCCGAGCTCCAACCACCGATAGGGGGAAATGCACCTGAAGACCACAGTCAAGGGCGGTTTCAGTTTGAAGTCAGCGGCTTACACTTTGCCAGATTTCACAACACAAATTACTCTGGTTTTTGAGCTCTACCTTGAAAAAAATCAAGGTGAGGAAAGGCTTCTTAAAGAAACAGCTTGTAAAGTCTGGCTCTTGGGAAAGACCAGCTCCCCTCCTTCCTCTGGCTTCATGTCAGCTCTGTCCCTAAAACTCCTAGCTCCAAGAGCTCTTTATAGACTGGTCTCTCATTTTGTAAAACCCAGAAAATGGTGAACTGATTTCTTCTTCCTAAAAACACTTCTTTGCAAAACGAAAAAAAAAAAAGTCAATAAAATGCTGCTGAAGACAGCAGAATTTATTTCAAAGAGCATTCATTCATTTTCTGGGTGGAGTACATCAACGCAAAAAAAAAAACAAAACACAAACAAACGCCCAAAACAAAACAAACCCACCCACAGGCGCGTCACGCCCCCTGGCCGGCAGGGGGAGCAGGAAAAGGCCAAACAGAAGGGAGGGCGGGCGGGGTCGGAGTGCGGGGCGCGGCTGTTTATTCTCGAGAATGTTCCTCCCGGGACCGCCGATCGGAAAACCCTGCAGGGGACAGGGGCTCAGGCCAGGGTGCTGGAGGAACCGGGTCCGGGCAGGAAAGCGGCCCAGACCACGGCCCCCAGGTGGCCCGGGTGAGCTGGCCAATGGCGAGAGCGGGAAGCAGGCACACCAAACTAGGAGAAGAGGCGCCCTCCCCTCCCCCCTCCCGCTGTGTCGTCAGAGGGACGGGCGACAGCTGTGCAGGCAGGCCGCTGGGCGCAGGGTGCCAGGCCCTCCCCCCACCCCCCGCCCTGCGGAGCCGAGCCCTCAGCCCTGCTCCCCTCCTCGGTCGCTGTGGGGGTGGGGAGGTCGGGGGGCGTCCCAGGGCGGAGAGGAGGGGTGGTGGGTGTTTGTAAACACGAGGCTCCACCCTGCAACAGCCCAGAAGTTGAACAGGATCTTGGCAAGCGAAACCACAAGGGCCTCTGAGGTTTCTAAATTGGATTCCACTGCACTAAGATAAGCGGATGTAAACAGAAGTCCCTTCTCTGATACTTCAAGGCCAAAAAGGGAGAGAGGGCCAGTCCCACAGTGGCTACTTTCTCCCCACATCTTCCGCCAGATGAAAAGGAGAAGCGGGAGGGGGGAGGCGGGACACAGTGCCCCCACCCGCCCGGCCCGGGCACTGGCCCCTCACACGCACCCGAGCTCAGCACAGCTCCAGCCGCACCTGCCGAGCTCCTACCTGCGCTCGGTCCACACCTCCCTGAACTGCTTCCAGCTCCGGCCTCCCGTCCAACACAAAAGCAACGTCAGGACGCAGAGCCTGGCTTGAATATCTTAACCGGCTGGCTACTGTTTTGATTTGGAATATTCCTGGGAAATATATTTATTTTCTGAAGCCCTCCAGGTACAAACCAATACATTTTTCTTTCTTAGTGTCTATCTGGCTGGATCATAACCCGATTATTAACAATGCCACACTGACGGCCTGCCCGGGGTTTGCTGGGTGCCGAGGGCCCTCCACGGCCACCCCCACGCCGCCCAGGACCGGCCCCCAGCAGCCAGCGGCCCGGGCGTGGGACACCGCTGGTCGGTGTGCCCGCGGCCGGTTTAGGCTGCTCCGGGTGAAGGTGTCAGGACAGGCAGGTTTTGTATCAGCTTCACTGAGATAAGTCCCCCATTTAGAGTACAACTGAGGGGTTTCCGGGGTACTCACAGAGTCAGCAACCATCACCACTGTCTGAGTCCAAAGCGTTTCCACTGTCACCCCAGAAACAAAGGCCATAAAGCTGGGGGCACGCCTTCCGACCCCCAGCCCCGACAGCTGCCCGCCTGCTGCCTTTCCCGAGACCCCCTGTTCCAGGCGTTTCCTATCAACGGCATCGTACCGGGATGCGGTCCCTCACGCTCGGCTGCCTTCACTCCGCATCACGTTTCCACGGGGCAGCCACGCTCTGCCAGGTGTCAGCACCGCATCCCTTTTTATGGCCACGTAACATTCCACTGTGAACAGTCCACATCTGATCTAGCCGCTCACCAGCTGACAGACACCGAGTCGCTCCTGCTTCGCGGCTCTTAGGAATAGTGATGCCCTGAGCCCTCGTGCACGAGTTCTTGCCTGGACCTCCCGCTCCGGTGAGCCGCTGGGTCGCGGGCGGCCCGTGAGCCGTGTGAGGAAGAGGCAGAGCGTCGTCCACAGGGCCCAGCTCATCTCCCCTCGTATGACTATTTATCCGTGGATAAATTACAGATAAGTACGTGCAGGAACATTTTCACAGTGTGAGCATAAAGCTCGTGCCCTAGATTAAGGTCCAGCTAGCCGTCTGAAATAACAATGAGATCACACGCCCAATCTGGGGCTTTAGAGCAGAGCCATTCTAGAAACCTGAAGGGGGCGGAAGGAGTACCTGAGACGCCGCATGCACCGCGCTGAGCACAGCACCGCACACACGTGTGGCTTTCAGAGAGCTGCCGCTCCTCCCCGTCACCCAGAGCCGGGACATCTGCGTTCTGGCCTTACGACAAGGAAAACAAGGCCCAGCGAGGCCCCTGGCTCTCCCACTAACTGGTTACACGGCCAGAACCAGAACTGGGGGCCAGCCTTGAGTTCTAGGCCACGCCATGATCAACGCTGTGCCTACCACTCTCTCCGTGAGAGAGAGACACGCCTCTTCCCTGGTTCTGCAGGACGCGGGCTCCAAGCCAGCTCAAAGCAAACTGTTCCCAACGTGTCCGCAACACGTCCCAGCAGGAAGACAGCAGTGAGGCATGACTGTCACAGACCGAGTGACACACGGTCCTAGAACATGAGGAGAACACGAGGACCACCAGAGCATGGCCGCTTGGCGAGGGAAGGCACGGCGTCTGACCAGAAGGCTGTGGGGACAGCAAAGCTCCCGCCCGAGAAGCATCGGCTTTCCAAGTGTGGCTCAGAGGCACCCCGAGGACTGACCCCTGCAGGAGGTATGTGGGGGCAAAACCAGACTCAGACACGACCTGCCTTTTTTTCCAGGTCTGACACTTGCACTGATGACGCACCAGCCACGGGGGAAGCTGCCAGTGCCGTGGCCCGAGCCGTGGCACCAGCAGAGGGAGAGGGCGGGACACGGAGTCGAGAGCCAGCTAGTCCCTCTCTATGGGGATCTCCCCGAAACCTTCCCCTAAGGTTTCTCTGTACACCACACCAAGGATGGGAACGTTTGAGAACTCTCTCTCCTTCAGACTCTAGATCAAGTCCTAAAACTTCATAAAGTTTAGAAAAACAAAGTTCAAATCCTGGCATGCACAGATTACTTTAAAATATTGTCAGTGCCTTTAAAGCAATCATACCTGTGCTTCTTTTAAAGAAAGCCCCTAAGACACAGAACTGCAAACTGGGAAAGTGATTAATGCTCTAGGGACTCTTCACTCTATGAGAGAATTCTCCAGAGATGTTCTTTGTCAGGTCCCTTGATGCACTTAAAATAGTTTCAAAATCTCCATCCCCCTGCAATTTTCCAGAGACCTACTGAGTCACCTGTGTCCTCGTCCTGCTTCTCACACAGATGGCCAGAGCAGGGGGGACCCTGGTGCTGTGGGGGTGGGGCGGGGCGTGTGGCCAGGCCGGAGTCGGCCACTCACCTGATGGTGCCGGTTGGGGACGGGACGGGGCTGACCAAGCTGCGGAGATCCGGCTCCGGAATGTGAATCTTCAGAGGGGAGATCTGCGGGTAGAGGGGCCGGAGGGGAGACGCTGGGGCCTCTTCCTGACGGTACAGCGATGTGAACTGGATCTTTATGGCCGTGCTGGGGAATCGAAAAGTGCACCTGCAACAAGAGGGAGAGCTCACGTTAGTGTGGGAAAGACGGGGACAAGGCCGCGAGACGGCAGTGGAACGTCCTGGTTCACCATGACGGTGGGGTTCGCCTTACGTTACAGAACCCTGGCATCACTCTGCGATTCACAGAGAGAACCAAAAATCTGATCTGGGACACTTGCTGACACCAATACGGGTTTTCCTCTTCCCCACACGTGTGAAGACAGAGGTATGAACCCACGCGGGTCCCCAGCAGAGGCTCAGACACACCGCCACCTCCCGTCCACCAGGACGGCTGCACGGGTACCCGAGCGGGGTTCACCAGCTCGCAGAGAACGCTCGTCGGAGGCTGAGATACCATGATCGCCGCTCAGCAGCGAGCGTAAAGACAGCTGCGCAGCGAGAAGCCATCGAGCGGGACCGCCAGGCCGGCGGGTGCCTCGCAGAGGGACGGCACCACGACTGGCCGCACAGTCAGCTCCGGGCCTCGGTTTCCCTGCCGGCAGGTGACCACGTGCAAACCCGGCCCCACACACCCGAGTCACCCTGCACCTGGGTGCGCCACATGAAACCAAGGTCGCCCACCTCTAAGGAATGTCTATGCACAAAATCTGGACGTTATGTATCCAGCACACCTCATCTCTAGACCACAAGTCATCAACAAGTTGCTAACTGCAACTTTAGTTACAAACAAGAATGCAAACCCAAATGAGAGCAGAGACAAGGGACAGTCTCACCTCTAGCAACTGCTTAAAAAGGCCCTTTTTTAAAACAAGAGAGTGTCGTGGGGGGGGGGCGGGGGCGGGCTGGAGATGACAGCACTCCTAACAGTTCCGGAAAGGTGTTCAGAGCACACTGGGTGTTTCACAACTCGAGAAGTGTGCACCGCACGAAGCCTCAGCCAGCAGGCTGCTGGTCCGCTCCGGCCCGTGTTAATTCAGCAGTGCTGTTTACACAGCAGGGACCCCTCCAAACTCCCAGGGACACAGCATTTGAATTCCCTTTTTCTCTTAATCAAATCGTTTTTAAAAAACCAGATTCAAGAGTAGGTCAAAATAGGTTCTGGGCCCACGAGAGGCAGTGCATGTGAGCGGACAGGGAAGACCCCTTCTCATGAAATGACTCAGCAGCATACGCGGGCGTCTGCTCCAATAGCCAGGCTGCCTGCACCTCCCAGAGGAAGTCAGCAACTAAACCGGCCTGACTGGCCAGTACTGATTCTTCCAGAGATACCTGAGCACGGGACCCGCCGTATCTACAAAGGCGGGGAGCAAAGTACCAGGCCGCTGTCCGACCCACAGACACCACCAGCTTTCTATTTCCAAACCTAAAATCAGAACAAAGGATTCTGGGAGATGCAGTCTAAACACCAGCATGTTAGGGCGGGTGGGACGTCTGTCATGTCGTGTCCACATCACCCTCCCCCCCACCCTGGGTTCTGTGTAAGGCCACCTGCGGCCATTTAAAGACATTCTGCAATTTTCCTCTCGTAAGCCACAGTTAAAAAACGTCTGACGTTGCTTCCACTTTCCTTAGTTTTCCCACAGCCCAACAGAAATCTCCTTCATTAGTATTTTGGCTAGAAAGTTACATCACACATTTTCCTACAATGCTGAGGTCTCCAGTCCCTGCAGAGCCAACATCCGCCTCAGCTCATGCCTGAGGATGGCTGCCGTCCCCGAACTAGAGAAGGAAGGAAAGGGTTCGGAACCAGGAATCTGGCCGAGGGCTCCACGCACACGCACACGCACACGCGTGCACATGCACACGCACACGCGTGCACATGTGCGTGCACAGGCACACAGCCCTGTTCCACAGTGTTACATACAGAAGCACGAACGATGAATATTTAAAGGCAGTGTCTCTGTCCTTCACCACCTGTCTCTTCCTTCGGCAGCTGCAGATCGACACGAGAAGCTACACTCCACTACCTGCCGGAAGGGCGCACGGCCGGAGTTGTGCCGTCCGCACTGTGGAAGCCCTCATGCGAGCACGCGATCACAGCATCCTACAATCATCGGGCAACCAGAAAGAGGGTGTGGCTTCTGGCCTATGACAGAGGTCACAAGGCAGAGCAGAATGTCAAAAAACAGGGTTCTGGGTGAAGACAAGAGTTGGCACAGGATCCTTGGAATGGGGATGGGGAAGCCAGGCTCCAGGCAGCCCGGCTGGCCCAGGGCTGCATCACTCCCAGACCGCGGGGCGATTCTCGGGAGGAGAACGAGGCGTCCAGGGAGGGCTTCTGGGTTCCCCGCGAAGGCGAGGTGTTGGGGTGGGAACTGAGACGCAGGGAAACAGCGTGTAGGAAGAAGGGGGGCTGAGAACTGCTAGTGAGTTTAGTGCCCCGGCCTCCGCAGTTCTGTTCCTAGCTAACAGAAGGACAGGCTCTGAACACAAGAGATGACCTCCTAGGCACCTTCCAGTTCCAAAAACAAAGATTCCAGGTAATAACGTGCATGCACATGGAGTTTTTAGTAAAACAAAACACAACATTTTGTAGGTCAGGGATTTGGGTTAGCAAATTAGTAGCAAAATCGAACACCATCTATAACTGATTCAAAGAAGGCAATTTCCCGCTGTAAGAGTCATTTCCAATTAAGGTTTAACAATAAACATTTTCATATTATTTACTGTAACAGCTATTTCAAAAGCAGCTCCTGACTCACTCTTCCAGAAATTATCCCGAGGCAAACTGTCTCCTACCTAGGAGGAGAAACACCAGGAAGCTACTTAATTTTAAACAGACATCTCCCTAGGGCGCTCCCGGGTTCACCAATTACTTCTCTCCCTATAATATTTTCATTCCGGTTTAGGGCCCTGGTTGGTGTTTTAATGAGCATGTTTTGCAATTAAAGCTATTGTCCTGGAGGTGTTTCACATTCGACCTGACCCCAACCGCACACTTCGCGCCTGCCTTCAGCACCAGGGATCCCAGCTGCAGGTGAGCGTGCGTGTGCGCTAGCCCTCCCCACTCCAGTCCGGAGCACAGCTCTGACAGGCAAGCGCCCACCCTGGGACAGCCCTTCCTTTTTTTTTTTTTTTAAAGATTTTATTTCTTTATCTGCCAGAGAGAGAGAGAGAGAGAGAACACAAGCAGGGGGAGCGGCAGGCAGAGGGAGAAGCAGGCTTCCCGCGGAGCAGGGAGCCCGATGCGGGACTCGATCCCAGGACCCCGGGATCATGACCTGAGCCGAAGGCAGACGCTCAACGACCGAGCCCCCCAGGCGCCCTGGGACAGATGCCTCTGCAGAATCCTTGCCCTCATGTACAGAGATGGAGTAGCTGGGTGGTGGTGCGGGGGGTGCGGGGGGCTGACTTTCAGAGGTGACACACGTTCTAAAGTCCACTGCGGTGGGTGCTGCACAACTGAACTGACGAAAAACTTAACTGGAAAATTTAAGTGGGTTAGTTGTGAGCTCCATGAATTACATGTCATTCAAACTCCTCTGAAAAAATTTTCGTGCCCTACAGCCCCCATGCTCAAGGTCTGCCCCTGGCTTGCACAGCTCCCCGGGCCACGTGGAAGCCAAAGGCTCCTAGAAATCGGGCCAAATTTCGGATGCCCTGGCTCCACATGAAGCTGCCCTCTTCAGCAGCAGGTCAAAGATCATGGCACAGAAGGCTGGCTCTGGCCCTGCCCAGGCACGAAGGAGCCTAAGGGATTCAGGGGCGACTGGGGTGGTCGCTTACTTTCACTTCCATCTGGTCCTTAAGGTGGAATCCCACCACCTGCCCTACTAGCCAGGACGTTGTTAGAGACAAAAAGAGCTCATTTAATCCTTACTGATGTAAATACAAGTACAATGATCTTCATTTTAGACATAAGAAATAGGCACAGAAAGAACTCCATGTGAAAGTTTCCAGAAAAATTAAAAAAAAAAATTAAGGCCATAGAGCATTCACCTCCAGAGCTATCACGGCCCCCAGGCCACCCCTTCTCTTGCCCCATTGCATCCCAGCAGCTCGGATGAGCCTGGGCATCCACACCATGACCAGGGACTGACATTCCGCACTGACAATGGATGCCTGAAATTCTGCATACCAACCACGACACCCCCAACCTTCCCAACAGCCCCCAGCAGATGACAGCCCAGGACGAAGGCTGCAGATGGGCATTTGTGCACCCCCCGCCCCCCGGTGAAGCCCACCGGACAAGGAACCAGCCAGCCGACCATCCCGGTAGGTACAACAGCGGTCCGCGTGAGCACCTAGCTCTTACATGTGGACAGAAAGCCAGGAAAGAACATACATTTAGGGAGCATCTCCTACAGGAAGACAGGGACCAAACAAACAATTTGGGGGGCGGACTCAGAGAAAGATGATCCGGAGCAGAAGAGAAGGCAGACCACTTGTTTCCCAAGGTAAGGCATCTGCTGCCTACGGACTGAGGGCCCCAAAAGGCACCTCAAGGGAAAAACAAGAAACCTGGACAATGAGATGTACAAAGAAAAGAAAACTCGAGGGGCGCCTGGGTGGCTCAGTCGTTAAGCGTCTGCCTTCGGCTCAGGTCATGATCCTGGGGTCCTGGGATCGAGCCCCGCATCGGGCTCCCTGCTCTGCGGGAAGCCTGCTTCTCCCTCTCCCACTCCTCCTGCTTGTGTTCCCTTTCTCACTGTGTCTCTCTCTGTCAAATAAATAAATAAAATCTTTAAAAAAAAAAAAAAAGAAAAGAAAAGAAAAGAAAACCCGAGAAGGAAGGCTGGATGAAACTGGAAAACGTCTCCCGAAAAGACAAAACTTTGGTGGCTCCGGCCAAGAGGTTCACATCTGAACAAGAGTTCTGTGGAGGAGCCCTTCTCAGGAAGCTACAGGGAAGGCGGCACGGGACCCAACGACCAGACCTGTGGCCTTCGTACCAACGGCACCCCACTTTCTGACCATCAGAGAACCCGGTGTTTGCTACAAGTCGGCTGGAGTGGTCCCAGGTGCTGCTCCACTGGTTAGGAGGTGAGGATATGAACGTTATAGGCTGGAATCCGTTCACCCTCCCTCACGGCATGTGACAGCAGGCCCGGCGTGGACAGAGCCTGCCACTGGGACCAGATGTGCGGGGACGCCTGTGTGGCTTTTAGTGGCCTGACGCAACGGGCTGCAGAAGGAGGTGCCATGTCTTTCTCAAGCGGCTGCCATCTGGCTAGAGGATGGGAACCAGCCTGGCAAGCCTATGGCTTCGGGTGGCCTCAAAGAAGCCCCCACTCAAGTGAGACCGGCAGAGAGGGCCCGCACCTGGCAACAGTAAATTAAAGACCAGTTTTCAAGAATGACACCTACTGCCAGAGATCCCTGCCATGGTTCCTGCAGAAGGTGGGACGGGCCGCTAGGAAGCACATCATCTCTAGGACCCACTTCAGACGAGGCCAGGGAGGCTGGTTGGCAGGGATCCTTCCAGAATGCACACACAGGGACTGGCCCTGTGGGGACCAGTGAGCGTCCTTCCTGCTCTTCTCTTTGCCAACTGAGAGTTGGGATCACCTTCCCCTGCCTTCTACTTGGCTCAGCATTTCACAGAGGGACCACCTGGAATGCCCTGATGAGGGACGTGCTCGTCACCAGAAATCCTGCATTTTATGGGGCGCAATCACTGAGTGGGACCTGGGCTGCCTCCTTTGATGATGGGGAGGAGTGTTTTTATTTTGGAAGAAGGGACACAAATATGTGGGTGGCCAAAAGGCAGACTGTGACAGGCAGCTAGTTCCCTGAACACACATCCTCTCTTGCTCCTACAGTGATCTAGTTTCAGGGGGACACACAGCCGTCCATCTAAAGACAACGCTTCTCTGCCTCTCCTGCACGAAGGGGCTGTGCTGGTCAATGGGATGCCAACAGTCACGCCCTCAGGAGGAACAGAGCGTCTTCTTCACATCTTCCCCTTCGTAATGGCCAGGATGCGGGTGTGATGGCAGGAGCTGCAGCAGCCACAGTGGGCCATAAAATGGGACATGGGTAACACAACGATGTAATAGAAAAGAGCTGGGAACTGCTGTATCAGCTTACGTTAAAGACTATGACATCCAGAAAAAAAATCAACTTCACCCTTGTTTCTTTGACCTTGGTTACCAAAACCAAAACTTTAACCCAACTGTAAACAGCTCAAGAGCTCCCTATGGGGAAGAACCGCTGAACAAACTACGGTGTGTATTCAGGGGTGAACATTCTGCGGCATTTAGAAGGATACTTCTCATCACCGTGCAGCTTTGGGCAAATCTCTTCATGCATCGGCCTGCTTTCCTCATCAAGGAGCACTGGGTAACTACAGAGCATACTTCACAGGGTCCTTCGGAGTATTAAACAGCACACACAGCATCCAGGCATACCACACGCTCACGAAGCACTGCCCCACAGAGGAGCGTGATGGTGATAAATGCAGAGACCAAATGGCTTGGAGTCATGGCGAAAGGTGTGGGATCTGAAACTAGACAGGCCTGGTTTGAGAATGGGCTGTGGGGATGGTGTGAGGGGGGACCTAGGAGGTCTCCGTGCGGCAGGAGCCCAGATGCAGCGAGGACACTGAGCGCGAGGCCCAGCACACAGCGAGCGGCCAACTGCACATAGGTGTTCTCGTGAGCAGAGGGGACGGGAAAGAGGGATGAAAGAGCCTTGGGTGGGCGTGGCCTTCCAGGACCCCCCTCTTTTATCAAAATATTCTTCCAGCATTGTTACCATGTCCTTTAAGAAATAAAACATTCAAGAATTGGGGGCAGGAGCAAATACTTGATAACGAGTCCTTTTCAATTTTGCAAGGTACGACAGGTCTTCCGGAAACCTCACGCAGCCCTGGGGTCCAGACCTGGGGGAAGAAAGGTGGAAACACGGCCGGGCCTCTAGGTCTGAAGGCAAGGCTGGGAGGCCCGTGGAACACGACTCCACAGACAACCTGCAGGGCCCCTCCAGCCTGGCCTCTCCCTGCCTGCCTTGCTCCAGCACCGCATTCCAGGCCGAGGCAAGGAGGCAGCATTCCTCGGCCGGCCCAAGCGGTTCCCACATACCTAGGTCTGCAATTAGAAAGGCAGAGGAGCTAGAAGCTCTGACTTCCGTAAGAACTCAGGAGAAAAAGAAGACTGTTCAGGAAAAGGTTTTGAAAAACTTTTACATATACAATCCCCAAATCAAGGGATTCTGATAACCTTTTTTTTTTAGCCTAAAGCACCTATTTTTACTAACAACTTAATACATTTTGCTAGAAGAGCCAAAACTGCAGGAGGGAGGCTGCAGCCACAGGGGCTCGTCAGGCCATGGGGACCACCCTCATGGCGAAGCTAGGGGCCATCGGTGGAGGGGGGGTGAATCACAGGCAGACCAATAGGGCAGGAATCAAAATACAAGCTCGAACCAGGAAGAGCAAAGGGAAGCAGATGGCCGAGGCTTCGGGAAGGCAGGATGACCATTGCCCCTGACCAGGCCCCGACTCTGTCGGTCCCTGACACCCCAACAAAACCTCAAAACCCAACCTTCTCTGCCTGCTCTTCGTCCCTCCTCCACGAACCGAGGCTGTGATCCTGACCACTCGTCAGCTCACTCCACCTTCGAACCGACCCCTCAGCCTTGCTTTCCTGGGCGGGCCGACTCACAAGGCTGTGACCTTGGCCAGCTGCGGCAGCCGGGGAGCAGCCGGTCACACACTCGGGTCTGTGCACGCTCAGCTCTGGTCAGTGCAGCAACAACACGGGGGTGGCAACTTAAATAATTCTTGTTTAGAAATTAACTTTTGTTTTCTTCTTTAAAGATTTTTATTTATTTGAGAGAGAGAGAGCAAGAGAGACAGAGCGCACCAACGGGGAGCGGGAGAGGGAGAAGCAGGCTTCCCGCTGAGCAGGGAGCCCGATGCGGGGCTCGATCCCAGGACGCTGGGATCATGACCTGAGCCGAAGGCAGACGCTCGACTGAGCCACCCAGGCGCCCTGCTTTCTTCTTCACGTGTTTTCCTATGATCTGTTTTTTAAAAAGTAAACAATATTTTTACAATCAGGCCAAAACTACTTTTATGGGGAAAAAAAAAAGAAAAAAGACTGCAGGATACTCAAGCCCCTCTGCTACAAACGCTAAAACACTGTCAGAAATGCAGCCAAAGGCCTGGTCCAAGCCGGGGCTCCTTGGTAAAAATGGAGGTTCAGCCCCCATCTGAGGAGCCCCCGAGTACAGACGGCACGGGAGACCCCCGCACACCAGCTGGGTGCAGTCGCGATGACACGCCTTCGCCTCGCACGGCCTGCGAAGTGGGGCTCGCGGCAGTCCCGGGCACCCCTCTGCAGGAGGTGGCCGAGGAGGCAGCCCTGGGGTTCCTGGTCCATTCAGAATCATTTCATTTCACCCCCTTTCTCAGGAGCAACATCCTGTCCCTAGGAGATTCCGACCAAATCCAGCTACAGGGGATTCGGGTCGTCTCTAAGGTTTCACTCAGAGGACTCCTGCTCACACCTACAGCGTTACTCAAGAGTATGTGGTCGTTTCGACAGTATCACTCGCAGGATCCGTGGTGACTTCCACAGTGTGACTGTGTCATCTGCGTGGGGGAGAGCCCCAGAATCTGTGCCTTCCGTGGGCGGGAGACTCTTCCCCCCCGAAAGCCTCGTTCTTGGGCATGTTTGGGAAATTGCTGAAGACCCTGGGATGCAAGGAAAGGGCCCGGCTCAGGGCTGCTGACCACCCTGCCAGCCCCTGAGGGTGCAGGGTCCCCACGGCGGCCGCTCTGCCCTCCTGGCACATGGAGCGTGTGCGTGTTGGAGCCCACGACAAGGTCACCACGACCTATTCTGGAACTGAAAGTCTATCAAGAGGTGAGGGTGTAGAAACCAGCGTACGGGTAGGAGGCAGGAGGAGGTATGTTCTAAGGGGAGTGCCGCGCAGTCGCCAGAGAGAAAGGACTAGAGGTTCACCTCGCAGTACACCTTCACTGTGTTTAGCACAGTCAATGGGCTAAAGAATCCGAGAACGTTCGGCGGGCGAGGGAGGGCCATCGCTCCATCGCTCGTGGAGGCCCAGGAGCCGCGGACTCGGCCGCCGCCATCCACGTCCACGCTTTTTAAAGAGGCTCAGGTGGGGATGGCAGTGTTGGCAGTGGCCCGGAGCCGCCCCGCAGGCTGGAGACATTCCACCCGCAGAGCCTGGCGGTCCTCGGGTCAGGGTGTCACTGAAATGGGGGGGAGGGGTCTGGGCAGCGACCGGTACCTGCCTGTTGTGACAGCCACCTGATCGAGGGACGGGGGCCCGGACGGCCCCGTCTGAACGTCCCCTCCTCTCCTGAAGCACTGGGCACTCAGGCAAGGGAGCAAGCCACCGGGAGCCCCAGGGAAGAGTCCGGTGCGACAGAAAGAGAAGTGACCACCCAGTAAGTAATGGTCACGTTTACCCTTCAAAATTCTTTGCCCTTCCTCAGGTCAGGCCCCCACCCCACGGGGGACGACATCCAGGTAACATTAGGAATTTTGGACGGGTCAGGTAGGACTCTGCCAGCCACCAGGGTGTGGCACTGAAGGAGAGACGTTCCATGTAAGAATAATTTGCAAAAATCAAAGATCTTTTGCCTAAACCTTAACACGAAATTCAATAATAATGCACTAATAGTTAAAAACTAAGAGGCACCTGGGTGGCTCAGTCAGTTAAGCATCTGACTCTTGATTTCGGCTCAGGTCATGATCTTGGGGTCCTGGGATTGAGCCCCACATCGGGCTCCCTGCTCTGCGGGGAGTCTGCTTCTCCCTCTCCCTCTGCCTGCCTGTTTGCCTGCTTGTGATCTCTCTGTCAAATAAATAAGTAAAATCTTTAAAAAAAAAAACCCTAGCATCTGCGGTTAGTGAGTGTGCCAGGGAACCATGCACCGAAGGCTCTAGATACACTAACCACAACACCCCACTTTTCTGGACACTAGTTTTATTTAAATACGTGTACTCTGAGGATAGCACTGAGAAGGCTGCTGTGTTACCACCCCGATAAAATGGGGGCGGAAAGGAAAGACTTCGGGACAAAGCAGCTGTTGAACTGTACAAGGGGCAGAGAAACAGAAAACAAAGCAGAAATCAGCTCCGCCTGTTTATCTTCTGGATTCTGGAAACTTTTGTCAAAGAGGCCCAAGTTCAATTTTGTTCAACTTGGCAGAGGACATGCTTTCAGAAGCTGAAGGCAGAGCCTGGGAGGGGGCCTGCCAGACGGCGTCCCCGCCACAGCACCCAACGGAAGGTCTGTGGCAAGGCGTGTCCTTCTACAGGGAAGCGTGAGCTTGCCGAGAACAGCAATGTTCCAGGCAAAGCCCCGAGGCCGCCTGCCACCCACCCCACACTGCATCGCTCCCCAAATCAAGTTAGGCTTCAAGACCTTCCGTTTTGATAAACCCAAAGACAGCAGCAAAGCTCGAGAGAGAACCCGCAAAGAGAAACCTCCAGTTCTCCTCCACAAAGAGTAAATCGTCCTTACTGGGGTGTTTTTTTAAGGTTCCATTTGTCAAAACACAACAGGGACGGCGTCTGAATGCTCTGAGAAATCACATCCTTGCTTTATCAAGGCCAAGCTCAGCTCACTTTCCTAATTTGGAAAATGCGACCAGGCACAAGGCGAAACCTGCTGGGAGCCAGCTCTGCTGAACGGGAGGGGGGGCCGCCGGCGAGTGCGGCTCTGCCCCTGCTCTCTGGGAACCGCGCTGGCGTCCAGCCACTTTCCCGAAGAACTGTAAGCCCACGGGTGGGCCTGGGAAGCTATCAGAGTTGACGCAGCTCGAGAACTCTGCACAATACGTCCAGGCCCGGGGCGCCTGGGTGGCTCAGTCGTTAAGCGTCTGCCTTCGGCTCAGGTCATGGTCCCAGGGTCCTGGGATCTAGCCCCGCATCGGGCTCCCTGCTCGGCGGGAAGCCTGCTTCTCCCTCTCCCACTCCCCCTGCTTGTGTTCTCTCTCTCGCTGTCTCTTTCTGTCAAATAAATAAAATCTTAAAAAAAAAAAAAAAAAAAAACCGTCCAGGCCCGTCCAGGCCCGCTCCCGGCGCACCGCGCACCTGCACACCCCGAGTGGGCAGGCGGGCCGGGAGGCGCAGGCGCCAGCCGCATGGCCCCAGAGCGAAAGGGAAAGCGCTCTCCTGCCCTCCTGAAGTTACCCCAAGCTGGGTTTCACGTCAGGCACAGCCGTGGAACCGATCGGAAGGGGCACCGCGCTGAAACCGTACAGAGCACCACCCTCTAGTTGATCGATGGAGCTCTCGCAAGCCCTCTTCTATCCTCTGCTGCAGCAAAAGGGAAACAGGGGTGACGTCCTCTGGGGGTTCTCGTGAGAGGAGAAGCTCATGACTGTTACCCACAAGCAGCAGCCCCCACCTCCCAGCAGCCTTAAATGGCACGGAGCCGAGTCACAGAGGAGCCCACACAGGCAAGGCTGGTGAAGGGGGTTCCGCGGGGGCTGCGAGCTGAAGAGGTGCGCTGGGTGGTGGGGGTGCACAGGACGGTGGGCCCGGGCAAGCTCCTGCTGGAGCAAGTGCACAAGGTGGGGCGCCCACCTGAACCCACTGCCTTTCTTCCTCCCCCCACTTTTTCCTCTGTGCCCACGCCCCAGCTAAAAGACTATTTCCCAGCTGTCTCTGCAGTGGGAGCTGACCACTGAAAAGCAAATGGAACCTCATGGGCAGCCCATGCAGAAAGTCCCCGAAGAGGTGGATAGACAGCTACCAAGTGAGCGTGAACTGCCCATCTCTTCCACCACTTCTTGCCTAGGATGAAACAGTGATGGCCGGTGCACCAGCAACCATCCTGGACAGGGAGGTTACCTTGAAAATAAAAGCCTCTTGGTAAGAATGGTGGGACAGAAAAACAGAAGCAGGCTTGATATTTGCTGAGCCAAGCTGGGCCTCAACTGCAGTCTGTGATAGAGGCAGGAGAACTACCCCGAACACACACACACACACACACACACACACACACACACACACACCCCCCAAGGTGCAAACCTCTTATCCTTTACACATCTTGGATTAAACAAAACTGCTTGGTTTTAGAAAGGAAAATAAGCCAGGGCTCCCTACTGAAGAAAAAGCTGAACTACTGTCTGTATGGTGGATCCCAGAAGGGCGGGCCGAGTTTCAAAAACAGTCCAGTGCACAGCAGGGAGCTCGTCTGGCAATACGCCAGTAGCACTTTAACACACACCAATCAAGGACCCAAAATGCTAATGGCCCCAGAAAACCTAAGAAGCAGAAAACGCCAGGTCACTTATGTTTCTTAAAAGTTAATGGTGATTATTTTGAACAGTATGTGCCTGAAAGAGAGGACAGGAGGAAGAAAATGCTTCCCGGTTCCTGTAAGAACCCCCTCTTCACGCTGTAGCCAGGGTGATCCCACCATAGCAACAGGGCACCATGCGTGTCAGCTGGGGAGGGGCAGGCCTGCCGGGCACGGCGCGGCACGGGCTCTATCTGCGTGTTCAGTATGCTTCTCACCAGCAACATCATCCAAAGACGTTCCTCGAAAGAAGTCAGCTTAGCACATTCAAAACAAAGCAAAACAGCTTCGAGAAGACACGTTAAGCCCATGTTTTCAGGCGATGCTGACCATCTTGGGCTACATTTACTGCCTCTGTGACTTGGGGGGAGCAGCACCGATGTCCTGTGGGAATGGGGTGCACTTCTGAGCACCGGATCGCTGACTTCCACAGCATTGTCTAAGACGGATCCGCTGTGCTCCTCACTTTGACAGATGAAGGATCCAGGCTCGGAGAGAGCATGTATTAGTTAGGACCACGAGGCTGAAAAAGGCTCTTGTTGGGATGGCAGCGTCCGAGGGCGCCTGCGCCTGCCACCTCTTCTGGGTGCTCTCCGTGGGGGACTGTGTACCTTTGGCCACACACCTCCAACAGACAGCTCTACGTACAAGGCTCCTGGGCAAGACCCGGCTCTCTGGGAGCTGGACCCAAACCAAGGGAGAAAGGGGGAGGAGCGGGGACAGAGTGGAGGGCTGGGACACGGTCTTGCCCTCTCGGCTTCACTGCCTGCCCATCGTGTTTCCATAACATTCTTGCAGATCACATTTCTTAGAGAAAGGCCACTGAAAACCTTCCACAACATGCACGAGAGAGTACTGCCGTGTAACAAGCGAGCCCTAGGCCGTCTCCGCAGCCCCTCAGGACACCACGTCTGCTGCGCCCAGATCACAGCAGCACTCCACGCGGCCGGCACTGTCACCAAGGGGGCTCCAGACATCCTCTGGCCAAGATGCCACGGAAAACCTACCCACAGAACGCTCCTTCAGCTAAGGAACCACGGCCAACACACATCAGGCGCTAAAACGAGAATCCAGGCACCGCCCTGGAGAGTTCCTAGAACAGGAGAGCATGAACGGTCACCGGAGCGGGGACACTCGGGAAGGCGGCAGGGCAAGGGCACACAGCCGACTCCCTCGACTAGTCGGTCGGGGCAGGACTCGACCCCCACCTCACCGCAGGCCTCTTCAGCAAGGTCTCCGTGGGCGAGTGGGGCCTCCCCCGGGGACGCAGGGCAGCCGCTCTGCTCACATCTCGCTCACCTCCCCTGGGGGAGGGGGGCCTGCGCCCCAGCTCTTGCAGGACACGGGCTGCACTGAAATTCAAGTCCAATTCTGAAATGAAAACAGTATGGACGTCTCTTGTTTTCCCGGTTTTATTTGTCCCACAATCTTCCTGTGCTCCTTTGCTGAAAACCTAGGGGATCACCTAACTGACGTCTTCCACGCCGTCCAAGATGAGCTACTGTTGTCGCGCCTCCTAAACGCAGTCACGTTTATTATCTTGAGCGGGGATCACCAATCAAAGCAAGAGGAAACACCGATGTTTCTAGGTTTGCCGGCAACATGCCACTCGAGGAAGAAAGCCATCCTGCGACGGCTCATGACAGTTCTAAGTTGGCAGTGAGCAAGCTTTCTTTTCTTCAGGCTTAATTTAGGGCAAGTTTAAGTATTTCCGGGCTATTTTTCAGTTAACAATTAAAATAGTATTAAGTTCGGGCGCCTGGGTGGCTCAGATGGTTAAGCCTCTGCCTTCAGCTCAGGTCACGATCCCAGGGTCCTGGGATCGAGTCCCGCATCGGGCTCCCTGCTCAGCGGGGAGCCTGCTTCTCCCTCTCCCTCTGCCGCTGCCTCTCTCTATTTCTCTCTCTGACTCTCATGAATAAATAAAACATTAAAAAAAATAAATAAATAAAATAGTATTAAGTTCCACCAAAACTCATACATTCGTCAGCTGCCGGGCTGGAGCGTGCAAGCCTGGCCGGGGTCAACATCTCTCATCACTAAACTCGGCTCCTCCCGCACCCCGCCGACCCTGCTCCGTGGGCGGCTGGACAGCCTCCAGGGCTCCCGTGCCCACTCCATCCTGTCCTCTGCTCTCCGCATGCCAGCAGGATGCTCTTCATGAAGCCTCACATCGAATCAGGTCCTTCCTCAGAAACCATCCACAGCTCTCGGAAGAAAACGCAAACTGGGAGCCCCGCAGGACTGGCCCCGCCAGCCTCCCCGATGCGCCCTCTGTCCGTCGGCCGCCCTGCCGGGAATGCCCGCACCCACCTCTGCCTGACGCAGGCCCTCGGCATGGTGGCCATGCTCAGCGAGGACACCTCTGTCCCAGTGCACAGTGGCCCCACACCCTCCCTCTGCTGCCCTTCAATCTTGTCCTCACGGGGCGTGCTGCGCTCTGTGACCACAGGGGTGGGGGCCCGGGGCCAGGCCTTTCCTGCTCACTGTGGTATCCCGGGGCCTGACATGCAGGAGGAACGGCAACGCTTGCCGAAATGGAACAGAAGGAAGCTGCTTCTGAGCTGTCAGCCCAGGATTCTCATGGCTGGAGGGCTGGAATGACTCTCACTCTCAAAGCTGAAAATTCTTAATGACTGCGTCATCTCAAGATTAGGATTCAGGCCGTTTTCTAGAACACCGCCTCCCTAGAGGAGATAGGTCTGGTTGTCGCAGGGCATGCCGTGGGGGAGGGAGGGCGTCACATCACCACCACAGGCCACAGGGGCCGGCTGGGGAATTCTGGGGGGATTTCCATGCGCTTCGAGTGTAGCACACGGTGCAAGGCCCCACGAGGCCCAGGACCCCGCGTGAGTCTACGCTGCTTCACGATCAACCACAGCTACATCTGGGCAGGAGTGTGCTCACGGCAGACAGTTACGTACAATCTCACATACGAATGATGACTCACAGAGATACACCACGGAGAAACATAAGACCCACCTGAACGTGAACATGCACTATATAGTTTATACAAGTCTACATGGCGTCTGTCTGACTCGAAGGAAGCACGTGGCTATCAAGGGAGGAGGGACACTGAGCCAGGTGACAAGGAAGACAGGGCACTGCACACAGAGAGGGAGGCTGGAGACACACGGGCCCTGTGCTGCTGAGGCCCGAGAGGCAGCCACAGACCCACGGTGGAAACAAGTCCCTGCAAAACACGCCACGTGCACTGAGGGCCAGGGACCCAGGCCGTCCCCACTGCGGATGGGGATTCACACCGTTCCCACTGAGGGAGAGTCTAGGCAACAGGTCATTCCCCCCTGAGGACTCGGGGACAATGGGCCATGCAGAGAGCGAGAGGCAGGCTGACCCGGGGTGGGAACGATGCGTGTGCACTGGGCACACCCTCAGGGCCCACGGAGGCCACGTGGGAAGAAAGGAACGAGGGGTGTGTCCACTTCGCCCACCAGAGTGGTATCAGAGGAGAACTGATGAAACACAGGATTTAAATAAGATCCAACGTCTTCAAACATTATACCCCAAATGTCCAGGTTTCAATTAAAAAACGACTTGTCCTACCAGAAGATCTCAAACGAAATGAGAACAGGTGCCAACAGGATGACGGTGACGTCAGGATCATGCCACAAGGGTTGTAGAGTGCCCACCGTGGAAACTCCAACAAGCAATTACAGACACGTGGAAGCAGAGGATGGACAGAAACGCTCAGGACGCATGGGACTTTCGACAAAAGATCGAACATCCACGTCACCCAAGCCCCAGAAGGAGACCAGCACGTGGGAGGATGGGGAACAAAGAGTGGCTAAAAAGTTCCCCAATCTGGCAGAAGAGGTAAACTTACAGATTCAAGAACGTGAATGAATCCTAAGCTGGTAAATGCAAAGAAACCCATACCCACCTTCTGAACACTGAAGACCTTTTCTTTAGGTCTTGAAAGCAGTCAGCAGGAATGATGCATTCTCTATAGGGGGAAAAATTCAAATTTCAAAAAGACTTTGGGAGCTAGAGCTTGGTGCAGAGTTCTTTTTTAAAATTTTTTATTTTATTTATTTATTTTAATTAATGGTGCAGAGTTCCTAGACACAACACCAAAAGCATGGTCCATAAAAGAGAAAAAATATCAACCAACTGGACTTCACCAACAGTAAAACCCTCCGTGCGTGCCGGTCAGGGGACGAGGGGCTTGCAGGCTGGCCCGTGGGCCCGCCACCACACGTGGGCAGAGGCTCACACCTAGACGGCGTCAACACCACTCAAAACTCAACGGCAGAAACCAAACCACTGGGTGAGAATGCAGACAGGAAGCACGAGGAGACACGTCGGTGAGGGGGTTCCAGACGGCGGATGAGCCGCAGGGGATGAACACCGCCCCTGGCTGGCAGGGAACGCCAAGCGAAGACCCTGCCAAGCCGTCGCCGTGCCCCCGGCCAAAAGGCTACGGTCAGAACCAGGGCCTCCCAGATGCTGGCAGGACAGGGAGAAATGGAGTCTCCCGCAGCGGAGGTGCGAACGGATGGGGGCGCAGTGCCGTGGATCGTAAGTGGGCAGTGTCTTCACCCAAACATACGCCGATGGTACAACTTTGCAATTATCTCCTGGGCATTTCCACTGAGAAATGAAGCTCCCGTCCCCTCGAAACCTGAACATCACTGTTCACAGCAGCTTTATGGGTAACGGCCCCCAGACTGGGCCAGGCAGATGTCCCTCCGTGGGCGAGGGTTAAACAGAGGGAGGAGGCCGCTTGGCAGGGCCCGGTCACCTCGGCCGCAGAGGCCATGGGCTGCTGGGGCAGGAGACACCTGCACGGAAGGTGTGATGCGGTGCTGATAAACAGCAAACCCCAAATCCCAAACTACAGAGCAGGAGAGCAGACGTGTGGCTGCAGGGGCCGGGGCGTGAGCTGGGTGTGGCCCCAGGCGCAGCACCGGGCAGGACTGTGCAGGGGGCGGACGGTCGTGTGTTTCGGTGGAGGCGGCGGTCACATGACATAAGCACGCCCCACAGTGTGTCAGCTTCCCGGCCCTGACGCTGTCCTGCGGCTGCAGAAGGTCTAACGGGGAGCGACTGGGTGATGCACACAGGAGACCTCTCCGAATGGAGTCATGGCTTCCTGTGAATTATTTCAAGATAAAAAGTGTGCTGGGGGAGCTGGGACCCCCTGGGGAAAGTCACACTGATGACAGGGTCCCCCCCGGGCAGCAACCCACACCCTGCTCTGGACTGTGATGCACGCAGGGGCATCCATACTCCTTTATTTCAAAACGGAAGTACCACGTAGGGGGATAAAAAAACTTATGGCCAGTTCATCCACACGAAACAGTGTCTGTACACATTCATCAGGAAGAGGAGGTGAGAAGGTGAGAATGCTTAATGTTCTACTGCTTTTACAACCGAAAAAATAATCTGACAGCCCCCAGCACAGCCGAGAGCAGAACTCAAACACGTTACCGACTCAAGGGCTGGGCTCTTCACGCTCTGGGAAAATACCAGTGACTCCAAAAGGGAACGTGGGCTAGCATGCTAAAGCTAAGGCCGGAGTGACGTATCGACATTTCAGAATTAACAGGACTTAGAGTCCGGCTCACACCCTCCTTGTTACAGATGAAGAGACAGGCGCCCCGAGCGACACAGGGGGGCGCCGGCGGGTGGGGGGAGTCGGGTGCGGGTGCCGCGGGGCCCGGTCCCAGCATGTGTGCCCCACAGAGCACACACCTCCCTCTCACCCAGGGAGCTGCGTCATCTCAAAAACCAGACACAAACCGACAACCAGTTGTAACTTTCATTAATCAAAAAAAAAAAAATCAAAATGCGCCAACGCTGTCATGCCTCACCGCCGTAAGCCAGCTCTGAGTCTGCAGAGTGGGGTCTGCGCACGGGCTGCTGGAGGCCTGGCTCCATCTGCACCGTATGCCTTCCCCACACGTGTGCCTGGCCTGAGCCCGCCCGACGGGCACCCCTGCCGCGGGGACGCGTGGGCGCTCTTGGGGAGGCAGACTGGCCTGTGTCTGTGCATTCTTACAACGTGGACAGCCACGGCCGCGGGTTCCACTGGGGAATGTCAGAACACCACTCAGACACGAACACGGCTTCCCGCACACCTCAAGACAGGCACCCTATCTTGCCCGTCCTTTAATGACAGATTCCAGGTGGTGGGGTCTAGGCTGAAGTCTGGCAACTCCTAGCCTGTGAACAGGCTTGTTCTTGCAGAGGGAGAGGGAGAAGCAGGCTCTCCGCTGAGCAGGGAGCCCGATGTGGGGCTCGATCCCAGGACCCTGGGATCATGACCTAAGCCGAAGGCAGACGCTTAACGACTGAGCCACCCAGGCGCCCCCTGCTTCCATTTCTTTATCTTCAAAGAACTGGCTGTGGGCAGGAGCACTCTTTTTGGCGGAGCGCCTGGCTGTGAGTGGTCCAAGGACGCACGAACGCACGACTTACCAGTATGTAGGCCCCGCGAAGCTGCTCGGCCAGACCCAGCTCCTATCAGTCAGTTACAGAGAGAAACAAAGAACTTGCAAAGTTTCATATTTCGCAACACCAGAGTATTTCAAAATATCCTATCCATTCATTTCCAACTTGGCTCTGCTCAAGTCAAAAGCTGAGTGTTGATAAACAGAAAGCTGCTCACAGGTTAGGCAGCCCCAGCTCTGCCACCCGCCAGAACGCCCGCGTCCCCGCGGTCCGCAGAGTGCGGTGCACAGACCATCTCGCCTGGGCCTGGCCCACGTCACGCTTCAGCCCGCCGCTGACAGCGTCGCTCAGAGACACGCTTTGCCAGCAAATGGAAGCCGTTATTTACGCTCGCTACTTGAAATGAGACACCCACACGCTACAGCACAATTCCACCTATAATCCTTTGGATTATTTTCTGTTATTAGACACAGTCAAGAAACTCAGCTGCCCAGAAAAGCTACCTTTTTACCCCCACATAAAGCGTGATTTTGTTGTGTGGGTTTGGGTCTGCAGCCAGGGAGCGAAGACGCAGGGCAGCCTGATGCTCCGTGCACACCTCTGCGTGCACACAAGCTTTCTGAAAGTGTGCATGCAAACATGACGCCAAGCATGGCTCTCTCTGGAGAAATGGAAGTCAGAGTGGGAAGGACACTTGATCTTACTTTGTACCTTCCTGTACAAGAGACCAGAGACGGATTAGCAGGGAGGGAAGCCGGGAAGAAAGAGAGAAGACTGAGGACTGCATACCCTTTGAGTTCTGAACTGTGGGAATACACCTCCTCTTCAGGAAACATGAAAATCAAAATTTGTAAAATGTGCTTGTAAAAGTGAAACAGGCAAAAAAGTGCCCTATTTTTAGACACAAATGTAAGATCTGGATCTTATCTTGAACCTGGGCCATGTCTAGCAGACAGCGAAGGTAAAGGGAGGTTTTCCCCTCAAGGTTTTCCCCCGCAAATCAAGTGCTTCTCCGTGGTCAGAACGGGGTGACTTTAGAAGCATCTCAAAGATGAGCGAGAAAGCAAACGGACGGCGGCTGTCGGAATCTTCTGTTTGGGAGCTGACCCCCCACGGGCTCTCCTGGAGCGGACGACCGCGTGGGCTGCACCGTCTCCTGGTTCTCGCCCACGTTACTTTCCGATACACCGAGCTCGGTGAAGGCAGGAGCCCCGACCTCCTCTAAGCCTGGGGCCTAGCTCAGGGACCGGCACAGAACCATCCCGAAATAATTACGCGAAAGAACCACTTTTCACTACTTTAAGCTTATACAATCGGCTAAGGAACAGTTAATAACTTTGCTGACTACTTAGAAACATAAATAACTATCAAATTAATAGGCCAGGAAGAGAATTTTTCTTTTTAAGTCACAAATCCACTTGGATAAATTACCCGAACCAAGGTATCTGATTATGAATCAGTTCATCGACTGACAGGGACTAGAGAGTGGCCCTCAGAAGTACTGACCATTATCCCCGTCCTTAGCATAATTCAAAAATGAAATCTTGCTTGGAGTTCTGCAGAAGTCAGAGCTCTGAGCACAATTTAAAAATAAATGTCATGGGGCGCCTGGGTGGCTCAGTTGGTTAAGCGACTGCCTTCGGCTCAGGTCATGATCCTGGAGTCCCAGGATCGAGTCCCGCATCGGGCTCCCTGCTCGGCAGGGAGTCTGCTTCTCCCTCTGACCCTCCCCCCTCTCATGTGCTCTCTCTCTCAAATAAATAAATAAAATCTTAAAAAAAAAAATAAATAAATAAAAATAAATGTCATGTCTTGTCAACTGGAAATAGAAAAGAACCGAGAGATACGACTCCTCCTTCCCCCTCCCAAGCACTCCGTCCACATCAACCCTGCTTTGTGTCAATAAATCTCGCGCTGGCTGCTTGAGCAGCGTCTAACCACAAATGGATCTGAATGCACTCCGAAGTACAAACAGCACTAAATGTCACCTACCCGAGGAACAGATCAGCAAGGAAGAGGAGAGAAAGCCCGAGATGTGAAGCGAGAAGCCAGAGAGCTGGGACGCTGAAACTGAAGACAGACGTGACCACTTCCAAGGTGAGAGAATAAATCCGGACTTCACAGAGGGCAGTGGTTTGATTTTGTCAACTCTTAGCGCCCCTTCCCGAGGAAGTATGGGAGGCACAACAAGGGGGCTCGCCCACCTGTTGGGAGCGCCCCTCCTCCCTGCTGGATGGACAAACAGGAGTGAGCACAGTGCCTCCACTGTCTGCAGAGACCGTCCTGGAAGGTGGAAGGTGCCGGGAAAGCCTCGGAAGGAGTACACTCGAGTCTTCAGAGGAGCAGGCCGCCCTCAGCCGGGATCACTCAGTACCACGCGCAGAGTGGACACCGGGTGACGGCGCTCACCACGCTTCCAGCTGGAGCGCGCACATCTAGGGACGGGCAGCAGAGGAGAGGGTCTCCAGCGAGCGCCAGCAGAGCCGGCAGGCGCGCCCTTAAATATCAAGCACGCAAATGCCTAGTTTTGGATGTCCCCGGAGGAAAGGGCTCCCGAGGCGCCCCAATCGCCTGCCATCCTCCGCGCACGGCCCAGCTCCAGCCTCGCCCTCCGGCCTGCCTCCCTCCAAATGCACATCTCCTCCGCCCACAGGCCCTGCCCCACTCCGAGGCTCAGTTCGCCTCACGCCCAGCCCGGCTGCACTCCAGGCCAGCTCGCGGCTCCAGCCTGCCTGCTTCTCCCCGAGGTTACAGCGCTCCCTCGTCGAGGGCATGTCTGAACGTTCCCTTCCCGGGGCCGGCCTGGCTGGCTGTGTGCCCCCAGGGAGGGACTCCGTGTCTCTAAGCCAGGTCCCTCCTTCGTGAAGCATGGTAGCACCTCGGCTGGCACACGGGATTGTGGGGAGAGCGCTCTGTCAGCCTGGGGACGCGCTCCGGCCAGTGCACACGCCACGGCCCAGGAGTAAGTGCAGGTACTAACATCATCATCACTGCTGTCCTCCAGGCTCGTGGCCGCCTCACTCCAAGCCCCCGCGGGCTGCTGCCGACTGGTGCTCCTCATGGCACTGCTAACCGCACCATGCGCCCCCTCTGAACGCCAACGGCTCGCCACGGCCACAGAATTCAGCAACCCTTTCCACCCTCTCCACTGGCCAACACGTCTGAGGTCCACTAAGAGCACCAGGTCTTCCTTTACCCCGGGTCCCTCTTCCTCAGCCTCCAGGCCGGCTCTCTCGCTGGAGTGCCTGCTACGGCTGCTTTTGCCAAAACCATCTCTTCGGCGAGGGCCACGGCTCAACAGCCCTTCGCGGCGGCCTGTGTGCTTGTGGGCACCCCCCAGACCAGCTCTCTCCGAGGGAACTGAGTGGGGGGTGTCAGCCGTTCCTGGGCCAGCACCCTGAAGACGGGGATGCCTGCTCCCTGCGGCGGCCCCTCCCCTCCCGCAGGGGCCGCCTACTGCTTTCTTCTGTCCCAGCCTCGCCTCTGACAGACGCATGGCACGGTGTCGCGCACGAGCCCCTGGCCTTTGTGCCTGCGTCATGGAGGCTGCCCACGGCAAAGCCCCCCGCGGCAGGAGGCGCCTGCCGGACAGACACCAGCACGCCGCCGCTCACTGAGCCACAGTAAACTCTGTCTCAGGCCCGGCGCCCTGCAGAAACACCTGTTTTCGTAGCAAAAGCAATGCTGACCAAGGGTCAGAGAGGAGGGATCCGGGCCCAGCTTTGCCACCCACCAGGTTCTCGGTGCCCTCAGCTCTCGATGTTCTCAAGAGCCCTCAGCGGCTCAGAGTCCGTCTCAAGTCTGCGGCCCGCGGCCCAGTGTCCCGAGCACCGTCGGCTAGGACAGCACCTAACAGGTGCTCCAGGGCTTACGCCGATGGACACACACCCCTGCACAGAGAAGAACAGAGCAGGAAAGACACCAGGACGACAGCACAGTGACGAGAACCAACACCACCACCGTGAGACCACGAACGGGAGCTGAGCAGGACACGGAGCTGTGCTAACTCTATGCGGCGGAGGCCGGCGGCTCCACCTGAGCTCAGTTCCTGCTGAAAGCAGTCTCGACCTGCACACGCCGCGGGGACAGGCCTGTGTGATGCTGCCGGGCGGCCAGCCCTCTCTCTGGAGCGAGCGAGACGTCCTGCTCAGGGGGGGCCGCAGACCCGGCGTCCACCTGCTTTTTAAAATATAAAACAGTTCTCTACATAAACCCCCAGTCCTCGTCCCTAATTCAACTGTCAATTAAAACAAGGACTGAGGCCACTGCTTCTGAAGCCCAGCTGTGTGGGTCAGGCGCGTGCCGGTCCTATAAGGCCGGACACTCTTATCCGGCACTTTGCGAGGTTTCCATCAGCCCAGAAAGGAAGCTGGGTCTGCACCGCTTTACAGATGAGGACACCGAGGCTTGAGGGGGATGAGTCACTTGTCCCAGGCCATCAAGTTATCCAAACAGTCAATGACAGCCCCTGTGTAAGCCCTGACCTTTTACCTCCTCAGGTGCAAAAGCGAAGAAACCGAATTTTGTGAACAATTTCAACAGTGAAAACCATCAGAGCTGCTGATGAGTCAGCTTCGCAGCAGACATTCTAATCTTACAGGACCACTTCCTCCTGCCTGGTGTTCTCTCTGGGAGCGTCAGCATCGTACCCACGGTGCCAGGCACGGGCCTGCGCGCTTGCTGGTGGGAGCCCATGGCAGCCTGTCCCGCTGCCGAGCGGGGACAGAGGCCCTGGCTGCGGCCAGCAACCCGAGCCAGGAGCCTTGAGCATGTGTGGAGCTGCCCTGCCCAGAGGTCCAGACCAACAGCACAATCTCAATTTATCATCGTGTGAATGCAACTTCACGTGGCAAAATCAGTCCATACTTTACCAAAGTTCAATTCTGAAACGTCACCTTTTGGTGCCAGCCGACCACACGTGCCTGCCACAGAACTAACCACCGGGCCCACGTGCTGGGAAGACCCATCCGTGTGCACAGGGGACAGCCTGAGTTCTGGGGTGAGGTCTGTGCTGGCGGACGGGGTCCGAGTGTGGGGGTGAAGCCCGCGGTGGCAGAGAGGGCTGCGCTCACCAGGTCGCCAGCCGGCAGCACGAGTCACCGTGGCGTGCCCAGAGATGGCCCAGGCCGCTGTGCACCCCTCGCCTGTGACTCAACCACCAACAGTTATTAGGTGCTTGTTAAGCACCCAGCTCCTCACAAGCCCTGAGAAGAAAAATAAATGATAGTTCGTCCTGGAAGACAGGGCCCGTGACCTAGTCAGGGAGCAAAGAAACACAGCCATGTGACAGACGCTGCACTAGCGACCAGGAGGGCGAGCGGCCCCAGGGAAGGGCCTCGGCCCAGCCTGGTCAACAAGACCGGGGCGGAGAGGTGCGAGCGGCCGGAGACAAGGACTGGAAATGGCACTGGAGGCCGTGAACAGCAGGGAGACGGTACCGGGGACGCGGGGACCGGGCTCGAGGTATTACAGCCACCAGCACCTGCCGAACTCTGCGAGAGGGAGGAGCCAGGAGGAGCTGGGGGCACTCCTGGACGGCCACCACTCAAACCCACAGCCCACCGTCCATGGCCCACGGCCCGCACCCCACGGCCCGCACCCCACGGCCCGCAGACCCC
>NW_022589782.1:3543182-3546870 GCF_004348235.1 Phoca vitulina | reverse complement strand
ACCCCACGGCCCCCACCCCACGGCCCGCAGACCCCACGGCCCGCAGACCCAGGCTGCTGTGGCTTCACTACAGGAACATTCAGAGAAAACTCTTTCCCAGGTCACACAAAAGAAGTTGAAGCTTACACCACCAGGGGCAAATTGCTACATTTTTATGACACCAGTTTATTAGACTCTAGACACCTTTGTCCTTATTCTGCCACATAAAATTCCATACTAAACTGAGAAACTTACTTTAGATAGTTTAAGGTCAAGTTAGATTTTAACCGATCCCACCTTTCCTAAGGGAGCAGTCTTTTTCCAAGATCCACTCCGATTTACCCTGGGGCTAATCTCCCCCAAATTAGCAGCCATTGGCAGCCATTGATAACACAGAAGCTGGATCAAAGAGTCAGGAAGCACATCCGGTTTTCCTCGGGGAGGCTGGGATAATCGCTGGCAGCCAGATGATGTTTACAAAGCAACACGACTTGTCTGAGAGACCTCTCTGCCATCCTGGATACCGCCCAGAACAAAACACAGCAGAGCAGAATCAGCACCACGCAGAATGGGAAAAGGCCTTTATTTGGCTCAAGACGCAGGCCCTTCAGAGAACCGTTCCTGCCGGCCCAACACCGCACCTGGCCCCGCACCTGGCCCCGCACCTGGCCCCGCACCTGGCCCCGGGGAGGAAACACCTCGTCCTTCCAAACTCATCCGACCCACGGTCTGTCCCGGACAGTCTCCTCCCCCGTGTTTACTCAGAATTGGGAGAACGTGTGAAAACCTGAGGATGGATGGCGAAATACACATTCACACACGGAAGTCAGGCAAGACCGTGTGGCGCTCGGGGACGTACAGACGGGAAAGACAGAGTGACCAGCCAGCCTTGCCCAGACAGGCACAGGAAGGGAGCAGAGAACACGCCGCAGGCGCTCTAAAGCCGCCCGCCCGCCAGCGCAGACCCCAGGTCTCCAAGCGTATTTAGTGCTGCGGAGAAGAAATGATCCATCTGGGGAAAGTGGGTCATAAAGCAGATTAATACCGCCGAAAACTGGCGCGGGGAGAGGCCTGGTTTCAGAGGCAGCGGGTCTACTGAACTAGTTTAATTGTTATGTAAATTGCACGCTCAGCCACATCCATGGATCCCTGATGGCCTATTCATCAGCACGGGTTTTCTCTGAAATAAAAACTGAGCAGACCCTCTTTCCCGGCCCCTGAAGCCTACATTCCCAGGCTCTTTTCTTTCCTTTCGCGTCTGTGTGGCACCTGCCTCCACCATGTCAACGTGCTTGATACGCAAATAGGCACTCGGGGCATCACGGGAAATGGGGAGAAGGGAAAAGCATCTCTCTCTCCCTCCCTGCCAGCCGCCGGGCCTGCCACAGAATCTCGTCCCTTATGGGACAAAGGCAGGAGACTCTGGGGTTCTCGTCCGCATTTTTACAAAGAAAGCACAATGGAGTTCATTCAGGGTGTAAAGTAGCTGAGTTATTTCTGGGGAAGAGTTTTTCATGAACCGTTGTGTTATTTGTTCACTTTCAATAAACTTATTTGAGGACCCTGCAAATCAAAAGTGCTAAAGAAAAGTGGCAAGTCTCTGTAGACTCCGGAGAGGGAGCTGCCCAGGTAGGCGAAGAAAGGACCAACCCTGCCCCTGGGCCAAAGGTGACCCAGCCGGCATTTACGGCGGAGGGCACAGTCCCTCGCTCACCCCCCAAAACACAGCTCTCCCGTGAGAGGTCCGTAACCTGGCGCACTGGGACCTCTTCTAAGCTTTCCCACTCTGAAAACAGTTCAGGAAAAACTAGCAATCACATTTTGCATTTGGTTACCACTAGCCTTATCTGGTGCCGCCTGCCGAGGACGAGGACGGGTGGAGAGGTTCCTTCCTGATAAGGGGGAATCACAGAAAGCAGGGCTAGGAGCCAGGAGCTGCCCGTGGGGCCTCCGCCAGCCCGGGGCCTCCCTCCAGCTGGAAGCCTCAGGGTGGTGGTAGAGGTGAACTCCCAGCGTAGTGGGGCAGAGCGGTCCTAACCTACTCATTTAAACAGACATTAACATAAAAAAGGGCGCCTTACAGCACTGACCAGAGGGACTCCGATCACCAGCAGTTGTGAAACTGCAAATACGCAATTTCAGCAAAGTACCTCCCTTTAAAAAGGAAGCAGACACAAGGAAAACACTGGGTGGTGGCTGTTCGCCTTTCCACATTCCCGAGTTTCCCAAAGTTTCTGTAAGCGTGGACCACAGATATAATACCGAAGAGTCTCAAACAGTAAAGGAAATACAGAACACAGAAGTTAATGAGCACTGCTTGGGGCTTTCTTTTAAAAACTGGCTCCTTCAAAAAGAAATTAGACCAAAAAAAATTTTTTTTTTAAATTTTACTTATTTATTTATCTGAGAGAGAGGGGAGAGGGTCAGAAGGAGAAGCGACACGGAACTTGATCCCAAGACACCTGAGACTAAGGCAGACGCTTAACTGACTGAGCCACCCAGGCGCCCAACACCAATAATTTTTAACTTTCAAGAATTACAGAATGCAGGCTTATAAAATAAAATCCCAAATAAACTTAGAACTAAAGACTTTGAGCTTTCTGCTAATTACCATATTAGCAGTCTGGAATCCTCTGGGAAAAAAGTCATTTTGGATAGATGAATTCTCTGAAGAGATAATCGTCTGCTCCTATAGAAAGCTACTGACTTTGAAATTTTTGCCCATTTTTTCAGCTACCTTGTTAAAAACACATCTTAGCCTCGCTGGCCTCATCGGTGACTGTGAACAAAATGAGATTACCCTCTGAACTAGTTAAAGACGAAGGTAGAGTTATAATACAAAATGGACAAAATTACTGATGACAAAAAGCAAATACGAACGTGTGCATCAAATCTCCACGTGTCGGCATTACAGGTCAGTCCCTTAGAGGTTAGAGGCGAATCAGAACACAAGAAACTGGAAGGATTAATTATCCCCGAATACGGGCCGAATGTGTCACTAGGGTTCCCCATGCTTGTGGGTGACTCATGAGAGCAGTGCTGGAACTGGCCGGCCCAGAGATGCCGACCACACGCGCACAGGGAGGAGGGGACTATTCAAACCACCGTGTCACCTCCGGGTCAAGGAAGGCGGGGAGGGGGCACTCCCGTTCTCCTCTGTCGCTACACATTCAGGGGGAAGCAGCGGCCCAGATAAACCTTACAAGCAGAAATGCTTCCGCGCATGGTTCTCACCCTCCCGGACCTTCCAGATCAACAGGGCAGGAAGGGGGGAGGGGAGGAGGGGAATAGGTCTAAAAAATACACAATTACGAACAACACTAATACCCTGAAGAAATGCAGAGTGTGCAAACAACGAGTGCCCCAACTGGGCCCCAAGGAAGTGACGCTGGGACGACCACATGGAAGAAGGTGGACGGTGCTCCAGAGAGGGGACAGCGAGGGCCGAGGAAGAGCTGGTGGGAGAGCAGGCAGGCAGCAGGGACGCAGCGGGGTGGGGGCCGCCGAGGAGTCGCAGGTCTACGTGAACATGTACGGTAAAGGGCCGCACAGGCTCAGCCGGGCAGGGCGTGGAAATGACAGCCCCAGTAAGAGGAGGCCAACCCAGAAACGGAGAGTGGAAGGAGAGTGCTGGGGCCGGGGAGGGAGTGTTGAGGGGGCCAGAGCTGCCGGGGGGGGGGGGGGGGGGGGGGGGGGGGGGGGGGGGGGG
>NW_022589782.1:3527127-3543082 GCF_004348235.1 Phoca vitulina | reverse complement strand
GGGGGGGGGGGAGGGGCTGGCAGGTGCGCTGCCCCACCTCTCACGGCAGGACAGGACAGGACAGGACAGGACGGGGCAACTTCCTCGCGGGCCGACTGGGCAGCTCAGTCTGTGCTCCCACCCCTGCTCAGTTAAAACTGCCCAGCGAGGCCCCATCTCAAATCTCACTGGCATTTAAAATACAAATCAAAAACAAGCTACTTTAGAAAACTTAAATTCGTTGGACTGACACAAATTCATAAATCAAAGTAAGTATTAGGGAAAATCTTACAGGAAGGGCCAATACACAGAACAGGCCAAAGAGAAGCCGTTCTGCCCTCCCCCGGGTCGGGACAGTCCGACACCTGGCCTGGAGAGTGAAGAGGACATCTGTCTTGTGCGTTAGAGGAAAGCACCCCTCCTGCCATGGACCCCTGCCCAGGGCATACCTGCAGGAGCCCACGGGGCCCTGAGCACCGGAGGATGCAGCCGGGGACAGCCCCTCCCTCCTTCCCTGCCTTCCCCGAACATGCCGGTCTGGCTCTGTCCTACCTGCTGTTCCCTGTCCCTGGCCTGCCTGCAGTCACCCTCAGAGGGCCCCAGAGTGACACCCTCTGTGTGGCTCCAGCCTTCAGGCCTTTAGCATCCACATCCTCTCGTCCCAGCGGCCGGGTCGTCTGTCTCTCTCGGCAGACGGTGACCAGGGCCGAGGACAGCCCTGGCACGCGCAGAGCTCCCAGCAGCTTGGAGACACATTCTTTGGGCTCCATTTGGAAGTGGCGGGGTGAGCCAGAGCCCAGGTCTCCTGGGTGCGAGTGGGGCCGGCAAGGAGATGTTCAGCGGGGGCCCGCGGGCCAGGGAAACAAGCACACACGCCCTCCCCAAGATCAGTCTCGGGGGGGCCTGGCCGCCCCGCCGCCTTCCACAGGCCTGGCAAGTGGGAGAAACTGCAGACTGGGGCGTGAGCGGAGGACCAGCAAATGCCAGCCCCCGACACCAACCTCTTCCGTGACACCTGGACCACCCCACTGCGGTCTGCACCTCAGCTCATCAATCTCCAACAGTGGCCCCCGTTACGCACAAAGGACTCAGGGATCCTCCGAGCCAAGAAGCTTTCTGCGCTACCACCAAGGCTGCAAGGGCAGGATCTGGAGCCCGCACCGCATCGCTAGCTGTCGGAGGAATTTACCCCCATGGTATTTTATGAAGCAAGCAGCAGCCAATTTCCCAAACGCACGGACAGATGCTCTCAAAACAGCAACGAGCACACGCACACCTCCCTGCACCGTGAGGTTTTCTGTACTCACAGAGACGAGCGGGCTCAGCTCACAGGAATAACCCAGGTGACTATCGCCTGCCCCCCCCCCCCCATGAAACCAGGCTGCGACTCCACCTTCATTTATCATTACGCAGTCACAGCATCTGGAAAGATGAGCTGAAAATGTCTCCGGAGTCCAGAAGGGCCTTCCTGCCGTCCAGGCAGCATTCGGATTCTCAGGGAGCCACAGCCCCTGCCCGGAGCTTCCCTCGACTCAAGTGCTTTCATTACACAAGCTTTTAGTTTTGCCACACAGAGAGAAACAGTCATTCTCAATGCTGTTCTGTCCCCACCGTTCAGGTGAATAGAATCCAGCCTCGTCTCATGGGCTCCATAAATCTTATGTACACTTTCTTCCCTCCTGCGCCATGAGGCCAGGCACCACTGGAAAGCCCTGTGCGAGGTGGGGACTCCAGGTCCGGGAGAGGGGGCCTCTCTCGGGGGCTCTGGGGAGTTGTCTCCCTCGCCCTCAGAGCCAGCCCATCACCCAGCCCTGCAGACTCCACTGACCTCTCCCCATGGCCACGGCCACCACTCTGGTCCCTGTGCCTGAGTGTGGCCCCCACAGTGGCCTCGCTGGACTTATCACTCCTCTCCTTCAAACCTTCCCGGGGGACCTTGAGGTCAATTTCTCAATTTCTGGAATTTCCCCCCCCCCCCCCCCCCGCCACTGCACCTGCAGGCCCCACTCCTGGGGAAGTCCCTGTCCTTGATGCTTCCCATCAGAAGCTCCTGCTTGTAGTTTAGATCTTAAAATATCGCTTCCCCAGAAAGGTCCTCCCATCCACCTGTCGAACATGTCCTCTGGTTTCCTCACTGCACCCTGCACCCCCTGAAATGACACCACACACTCGCTCTTTGGGATTATGAAGTCTCCCTCCTGATTCACAGATGCAGAGAGGGAGTCTGTCCTGCTCCTTCTGCTTTTCCAGCCCCACAGCACCAAACACACAGGGAGTGCCCACTTGCAAGCGAAAGTAAAGTCGAAGGCCTTAGGAACCACCTGGACGTGGGAGTGTGTGTGTGTGGGGTGCTGAGGGCGATCTTCCAACGCCATTTAGTTTCAATATGGGGGTGCCGGGGGGGCACCCCATAGGGCAAGGCTCAGGGGAGATGGGCTGGAGACGAGCCTGCGGACGGGACAAGGAACCCAGAGCCCCCTTGGACCAGGGAGGAGCAGAGCTAGGGCTGGGAGGAAGCCGGCCCGCTGAGAGCCCAGAGAATGAGTGAGAGGTAGGAGACAGACTGCAGAGCCAGGAAGCACCGAGATCCGAGCACCAGGGCTAAGGAGAAACAGGTGCAGGCCTGTGTCTGACAGGGTCACCTCTGAAGCAGTCTTTTGGAGAAGTGGAAAATACATATAGTATAACGAGAAGACTTACGACGCCCCACCCCCCAACCACTAAAACAGAGGACCGGCTCTGCACAGGGGAACCGTGAGACGGAACGGGGGCTCCATGCCTCTGGAGAAGGGACAGAGACACGGTGGCAAGGGCACCTCGACGAGATGTTTCTCTACTGGGAATACATGACAAAATGTGAACGAGGGTCAATTCCTCGTGGGTCCCAAGCACATGTTAGATTATTTTCTGTACTTGTCCGTATTTTTAAACGCCTGGACATACATATAAATTACTGACCCAGATCAGGCTTGCATCCCTGATTCCTCACTGTTCCTCCGGGGACGGGGGCAGGGCTGGAGCCGGCTGATGGGAGGCTGGCTTCTTTCTCAGCGTCCAGTGCGAGCTGGGCTCTGAGCCCCACGAAGGTGATTCACACGGATTCAAGGGAAAACCTGAGTTCATCTTTTCAAATCCCCACCCTCTGGGCAAGCAGCTCGGAGAAATACGAGAGAGCAAACCCTACTATTCCGCTCCAATTGTACCCCCTCAGGAGCCAGGAGGGACCGTGGCCCGCCCCAGCCCGTTCTCCAGCCACCCCAGAAAGACGCCGTCCTGGGCGACGCCCTGTCGGTGCCTCTGCTGTAAGTGGGGGGCCAGGCTCCAGACCCTGCAACGCCTCCCTGCCGCTTCCGACACCCAGATGCCTCACAGATTACAACAGCCCCCCGCCCCCCGGTCACCATGACGGCAGCGACGGTGATGACGTGGCTTGTGGGGAGTGCACTGTGCGCCAGACACCGAGGTCAGCGCTCTGGCACGCCATGTTTCGTTCTCGTAAATGTCCAGTGAGTGGGTAGCGTGCCCATTTTACAGATGAGGAAAGGGGAGTTTGAGGACAGGGCACCTACCCAAGGGCACCCAGCTGGGGGGTGATGACACAGGCCTTTTACTTTTTTTTAACTTAATTTTAAAAAAAGATTGATTTATTTATTTTAGAGAGAGAGGGAGTGCGTGCGTGAGCGGGCGGGGGGGACAAAGGGAGAGAGAGAACCTAAAGCAGAATCCCCACTGAGCACAGACTAAACACAGAGCTCGACCCCAGGAGCCTGAGATCACGACCTGAGCTGAAATCCAGAGTCGGATGCTTAACCCCCTGAGCTGCCCAGGCGCCCCAGATGCACACCTTATATTAAACTCTAAGCTTCTATCACCTCTGATCACTGACTTCTGCCAGGTTGTTTCTGCATTCAGACCTCTCCTGTTTGTGTCTTTATTCACCCCACCACCAACTTACAAAGTGCCAACTACGGGCCCAGCCTGGTGGTGCTGGGGTTACAGCAACAGGTAAGAAAGGCACAGTCCTGCCCCCGACGCCAGAGCGTGTCAGATAAACAGACCACCAACCCTCCAGTAACAGTGGGATGGCGAGACCAGGGGCGCTGGGGGCGTGCGGCCCACAGGACTCACCTCGGTACCAGGAAGACTGACCTAAGAAAGTAGCTTCTGAGCAAAGCTGCATTTACTCTGAAACGTAAGCCTTCCCTGTCGGGCTGGAAGGAAGAATGGAGCCTGCCATCATGGTACTTATTCTGTGTTATCTGGAGGTTCTAGCAAATTCAACAACGCAACAAAAAGAAATGGGATTAAAAAAAAAGAGCGGAAGAAAGAGACAAAACAGTCATCATTTGCAGATGAAAATCTGACCTAGAAAATGCATGCAAAAAGTCAATTTAAAAAACTGTTAGGAGAGATGGTAACTGTGACTGGATACAAAATAAATATTTTATTCCAGCACTGAATGGCAAAAATTACTTATTAACTACAAAAAGAAAAATAGTAACTATCGGGTGGAGAAGCTCCACCAATACCTAAACCAAGTGATCCACGTGAACTCCACCAGGAAGGCCAGTGGCATCTCCGAGAGATGCCCTGAGAAGGGTGAGTGTCCTCCTGCCAGCATTCCAGCCCCAGGTCCCTACTCCGAATCTCACCAGCTCATCAGGACTCGGTCTATTCAGACAAGTCTAATTTGAGAGGCAGCTGATAAAATAACTGTCCTGTTCTGTTTTTTTAAATGTCAAGGCCAATACAAAGAAAGGCCAAGGAGCTGTCCCAGAATAAGGAGACTGGAGAGGCTCCACACCGGACAGGATGCTGGACGCTGCCAGGATGCTCCCGGGGCAGCTGAGAGCGCTGGTCCCCAGGCCGTGGGTTAAAGAGCAGCACCGGAGTTGAGTCCGGCTTCCTGAACTCGGTAACCAGGCTTTGGTTCCAGAAAATATCCTTATTCTAATTTCCCTAGTACGAAGGGAAAAGGGGGCATAGCACATTTAACTGACTCTTAAATAGCATGTACACATGCAGGGAAATACCAAAGCGAATACGGCAGAATGTTAAAAATGGGTGAATAGGGGCTGACAACAGGAGTTATATGAACTAGTCTGAACAAGTCTGGCAACTTTTCTGGAAGCTTGAAATGTTTTCAAAGTGTAAAATTTTAAAAATAAATTAGTATTATAAAGCCCATATCCAACAAAAAGAAACACACACACACACACACGGCCCACCTTCCCTACATGCAAACACCCTTTTGAAAATAATAAGGAAAAAAAGATCCCATTCATACTGACCATCCCCAAAACAAACAGATGAAACACCTAGAATTAAGCATAACACATTAAGAAGCACAGGAGCTCCATATGAAGAAAACCAGCACTACAGAGGTGGGGATTAGCCTCAGTAAAATGTATCAGTGACGTGGAGGGAGGTCTGCCCACTGCTTCTATACAGGGCCAGACACCAAATGTCTTAGGTTTTTAGGCCACACCGTCTGGGTCTCAACTAAGCAGCCACGGAGCCCATGGAAACAAATGGGCGTGGCTGTGTTCCCATAAAACTTTATTTATACAAACAAGAGTCTGGCGGGACTTGGCCCGCAGGCCGTAGTTTGCTGCCCGGATCGAAATGTGCTGAGCTCTCCAGAGCGTCTCCTCTTCTTCCTGGACACGTGGCCCTCCCTTGGAGCGGCCCTGGCCTGAGCTCTGGTCACGGGCACACGGGCAGAAGTGGGACCCGCCCACCAACTCGCCTCCGCACAACCCTCCTGCCCCCTGGAGAGCCGAGCTACCGACGGTGAGCCCACCACACGGTGCCAGCCTGGGTCCCTGATTTGCCACGCGAAGGACGCGTTTTCTGACCACTGATAAGAAACACCGATTTCGGACTTCCCTGTGAGCCAGATGCTAGAACTGATCCATTACGACAAGCAACAGCCACAGAAGATTGTGTTCAGAAGTCAGTATCCACTCAACAAATGCTCAGTGTCCTCCAAGTGCCAAGCACTCTGCTGGCACCGGGAATACAACGCTGTGCAGAGAGCTCAGCCCTGCCCTCGTGGGACGTGCAGCTCCCTGCAGGGGAGCACGCGAACCACAGTCACAGCACAGAATGACCAGCCACGCTGCCAAGCGCCACCCGGCATGAGCAGGTGTCCGCGTAGGCAGCACACGGGACAGGCAAACACACAACACTCGTGCACTTGTTCATAAAGGAACCGGACTCAAAAGTAATCTATCGATAACCAATATGCACAGTAAATCCAGGACTAGAAAGGGCCACAGAGTTTTTATTTTTTTTATTTTTTTAAAAGAATTTATTTATTTGACAGAGACAGCGAGAGAGGGAACACAAGCAGGGGGAGCGGAAGAGGGAGAAGCAGGCTTCCCGCCGAGCGGGGAGCCCGATGTGGGGCTCGATCCCAGGACCCTGGGACCATGACCTGACCTGAAGGCAGATGCTTAATGACTGAGCCACCCAGGTGCCCCTAGGGTGGCTCAGGCATTAAGTACTTACTCAGTCAGTAAGTACTTTTTGTTCTTCTGATACAAATCACAAAAAATGTCTCCCTGCACCAGCAAATGTGTCTCTTCTCTTAATTACCCACAGGAATCATCTCTTGGGTCCCTTGCTTCTTTCCTGGGGCTTCAAGAACTAGGGTAGTGAAGGGGGAAATGGAAACCGTCAATTCTCACTTATCTGCAGTCCAGAGTAGTAGAAACTGAAGAGAATGACCAACCTATTCAGATAGAAGACGTTTCAACAAGCATCTTTCGCAAAGGGTACGGTTGGCTGCTTCCTCACCTCACCCCGGGGAACTGCAGGGGGTCTGCCTGAGCCCCAAGCCCAGAGCGGACCTGTCAGTCTTCCTCACCTCAAAGCATACTGCAGAAAACAACATTTGTGCCTCGGAGGTGAATGGCGTAAACTGAGGCAGTGCTGGGGATCCAGACTTGCAAGCTCTGCAAGGCCATCAGCTCGTGCGGCTATTTAAACTTAAATGAACTTACAGACTAAAAATTAAAAATTGAGTTCTTAGCTGCATTTCAAATGCTCAGCGGCCACACACGACTATCACCACCATCCTGGACAGCACAGACAAAGAACATTTCTATCACTGCAGAAAGTTCTTGACTTTCCGTGAGATCTCCTGTTGGCTAACCTGAGGGTTAGCAGGTGTGGAAAATCCGTTCATACTGCAATTTGCAGAGAAAAATATAATTGCTAAGAAAGCCAGATATTCAGTAGTCTTCTTGCACACTGGGAGCCGAGGCAGGGCTATAAATGTTCCTAGTTAATAGGGAACCCAACCAAAGGGAGGTGGATATTCTTAAGAGAAAGATGTTTTCCTCAAGCTGTGATGAGTCACTGTTCCCAGCTTCAGGGATGTACCTGCCAAGCTGACCGGATATATTTACGTCCCCAAGGGTGGGGGTGGACGAATGCAAACTTCTCCCGTTCATGTAACTTCACAGCCTGCAACCTGTTTGCTCCGCCATCAGATTCCACATTCACATTCCTTCTAAATCAGCTCCGAAGGGTCAACAGGTTCACAAGCTAGTTCTCACTGACCGTTCCAGCCACAGCTTCGTGCTAGCATACGGAAGCATCCCAAATCTCACCAGTAAACTGCAGCCAAATCACGTGACCGGAGGCAGTTCTCCTGGAAGGTTTTAGGTGGACAACTAGTTCGAGGAGCTGCCCCTGCGTGTGCGTGAGCTCGAGTCACACACGGATCACCAGCACCGGGCATGGGCAGCTCGCTACGCCACTCATCGCCACGGACGCCCCCGTCACATCAACGTGACCCATCTTACATGAGGACTTGGCACAACACCAACTAGGACAGTTCTAAACCCAGGAGATCTGTGAAAGGGAGCAGTGCAAGTCTGTGAGAAGGGCCAGGGAGGAGGCAGAACACACTTGATGTTTCTACTGTCCATTTGGAAAAACAGTAAGTACTTTTTGTTCTTTTGATACAAATCACAAAAAGCAGAGCTGCTTTACAAGACAGAAGACCAGTTTTATCCTCTGTAATGATGGTTTACCATGAGGAGGGAAGAGAGAGACCTACTGAGGAAAACAGGAGACTGGGGAGGGAGGGAATGTTTATGTTTATCAAAAGCGGCACAGTTTTTGAGAAGTGTGCTCAGAAGGGTTTCAAAAGACATCCCAAACATGGACTATTTCCATGAAAACACGGCTACTTTATCACTGAGACCCCCTGTGGACACTTGTAGTTCTGGGCCCAGGTCCTTGTCCTTGCCTGCTGGGGGGGAGGGGCATGCCCAGGGCTGCAGGGAAACAGCCGGGGTGTCACCCGGGAACCAGTAAGGAGGGACGGGGTGGCTGTGCAGAAATAATGGACAGGCCGGACAGCCCCATCCGAAGTCATCACGCACTGACCACACATACCAAAAAAAAAAAAAACCAAAAAAACTAAATGTAAGCCAAATTATGTTATGAAGTACTAATAAGACCAAAGACTACAACATAGTTTTTTTTTTTATTTCCATAAAATATACTGTCAATTCAACTTTTAAAGCAAATTTCAAAATAAAATTGTATCAAAATGCCTCATCCTTTCGGAGATTTCTGTTTTCAAAAACATGATCTGGGGCGCCTGGGTGGCTCAGTTGGTTAAGCAACTGCCTTCGGCTCAGGTCATGATCCTGGAGTCCCAGGATCGAGTCCCACATCGGGCTCCCTGCTCGGCAGGGAGTCTGCTTCTCCCTCTGACCCTCCTCCCTCTCATGCTCTCTGTCTCTCATTCTCTCTCAAATAAATAAATAAAATCTTAAAAAACAAACAAACAAACAAACAAAAAAAAAAAACATGATCTGTTGAGTTCGAGGGGGATCAAATTTACCAACTCAAAGATAAAATATGCTTCTTTATATAGTAAGACATACTGACATCAGAAGATCTGCGTAATTCAATCAATATTTCCCTTAATAACCAATGCACGAGGTAACAAACCATGCATGGGTAATAAAAGATTTATTCAAAATGCAAGACAGAGCAATGGATTTTAACCCAACAGAGCACCAAAAGCCCACTGAGGACGTTTCAGACCTGGCACCACAAGTGACCTACAGGAAACCACCGCCTGCCAAGTTTTGGTGAGGCATCGAGGGACGACATCCACCATCGTCTGAACGGCCACTCGAACAGCCCCCCCTCCCAGCCCCGAATCTACGTGAGGCTGGATTTTCTCCCCGGGCTCAACCGAAACCTAGCACCACAGACGAAAAGCACAAGCAGACCCCAGCTGCCCTCCACAAGCCAGACGTGAGAGACTTACAAAAAACAAATACCCCTATTCGAAGCTTCTCTGTTGTGGGAAACACAGTGATTTTCTCATAAACAATTATTCCTGAGATATGTTTACAATTGCTGTTTTTGAATGGGTTCATAAGTATGTATATTTTAACTTCTTGGTTCTAATTTCTAATGTGGTGCGTGTAACAGACAAACCCCACACAAACAAAAGCTCTCTGGCGTCCCCAGTAACGTGTAAGGGTGTGAAAGGGCTCTTGGCCCCAACAGCCCACTGAAACAGACGAAGGTGGGGGGTGGCCGGAGGGGAGAGGTGGTGGGCCGCTGTCAGCAATGCAGGGACCTGGGCTGAGGGGCCGGGCCAGGCCCCGCCGGCTGGGGGCAGCTGCTGTGGCTTCCAGCAGGAAGGCGACGCGGTCCGAGCCCTGCTCTGCACGCTCGTGGGGAAGGACGAGAGCCCTCCCCACCAAAGAAATAAACGCAAGATGAGCTTGTGCCTCTCTGGGCATGGTTAGACATGTCACAGATGACTAAGGGGGAAAAGTTTCTTCTCAAGCAAACCACCCATAAAAACACCCATCTCTTTTCTGTGTGCCTCCCGGAAAGCATCCGTAGGAGAGAGAAGCCGCACATTTGCAATCAGCTCATGATTTAGTGCCAGAACTGTTCTGTCCAAGGACAGGAGGACCCGCACTAACTCCTCTTCATCCTGCTGTCGGCTCCCCAGAAGCAGGGCCCCGGGGCTGGCGGGGCCCGAGAGGCACAGGCCAGACGCACCTGTTGCCCTCACAGCCTCGGTCAGGCTCCCGGGCGGCTCGCGGCACGCCCTCGCAGCTTCCCGTCACCCATTCACGAAATCTGTTTACAACCAGAGATTCCATCTTCTGTCCTTCAAATCCATCAGGAACCTTTTACCAGAAAACCGGAAACTTGCAAAAAGTGATAGCGGCCCCGAGCGTTAACCACAAAACCTCCTAGCGAGTCACAATGCAAGGGCCTACTTCCAGGAAATCAAAGTAGAAGCAAGTCTATAATCCTCTCATTTTAATATGAAATGCTTTAAATGTAGGGTAATTATGGAGATGAGGCATTGCTGTAATTTAGTTGTCACTAATTTACCAAGTTTATCCCCTGACACTCACAAGATGCAAAAACAGCAAATAGTAAATTACTGTATCTCCAAATCAAAAGCCTTCGTTTCATCTCGCACATAATTTTAAACAGAGCTATGTCTTTTTTGAAAGCATTAACCGTGAACATCATTAAAACTCTACAGAATACCCTTTTAGCATCCACCAATCATCTTCCTTTATCCACAACAAAGGCTTTCCTGAATTTATTATAAATTCAATTCAGCCACATGTCATGATAAGTAACATCCTTCTCACAGACTGATTTCTAAAATACTGTATACGTTTTCCTATAAAGGTGATAAGTCCAAAAACCTCGGTGTGAACTAAATGCTGGAAAGTGGCCCATATTTTCATTAACAAAGATCAGTGTCCTAGCTCCCAAGTCGCTACACTCCCATAAACCCTTTTAAAGTAAGCATTTAACAAGACGACAGAGTAACTCTGGACAAATGTATGTGACCCACAGTGACTGTCAACGAGCAAGAAAACCAGGATAAAGGGTTTATTTAGTGAAAATGCACATTCCGGGGGCGCCTGGGTGGCTCAGTTGGTTAAGCGACTGCCTTCGGCTCAGGTCATGATCCTGGAGTCCCAGGATCGAGTCCCGCATCGGGCTCCCTGCTCAGCGGGGAGTCTGCTTCTCCCTCTGACCCTCCCCCCTCTCATGTGCTCTCTCTCTCTCAAATAAATAAATAAAATCTTTAAAAAAAAAAAAAAAAAAGAAAATGCACATTCCGGGTTATCTGTGACATGGCCACACTCTCCAGACACGACGCAGCTGAACCTCCAGCCTCGCTTCCTTCCGCTGAGCCGCCCCTGCTCCCAGGGTCCCAGCTTCCTCGCGCGGCCTTTCCCATTCCTCCAGCTCGCACGTCCGAACGGGCAGCAGACCGGAACGCTTCTTCCTCAGAGGCCCCTCCGGCTCCCGCTCCTCTCCCCAGCCCAGCCCAGCCCCCCACACCTCCCCGCAGCACCGCGCGCGCACCCGGGCCGGCACAGCCCCCGCTCTGGGCCACTGGACGCAGGCCGAGCCGACACCCCCTCCCGTCCGCAGGGCACACCCCGCGCAGCGCGCAGCCCCGCTCCTGGGCCGACCCCGCCACGACCGAGTTACTGTTGCCTGGACGCTGCTGTCTTCACCAAGTCTGGGGCAGTTTCCAGCTAATTTCAAAATGACTTCAATCTGATAACTACTTGTGTGGCGGTTACTAACTAATTCCATACTTTTCAAGTGACCAGTTGGAAGAGCACTGAGAAATATACAAAACAAACACGTACACAGTAAAAAGCTGTGGGGGTCACAGGCACTTTCCATCAAGGTCCACGCGCAGAAGCTGTGATCCCTCTCCCGGGCCACTCTCCACGTGTCCTTCAGGGGGTGGAGTGCACCCGTGCGGCCGAGAATAACGGCCACGACCCAGGCAAGGACCATCCAAAGATGCTAGGGAGACAGACAGACCTCTCTGCTTCCTGACAGACACATGCTCTGGCGTCTATGAGGCAGTTTCTGGCAAAAAACACATAAACCCTGAGTCTGATCAAATCTCTAGGTCCCACACGTTCACAGGAAGTGGACACCACGGGAATCCAACCCGTAAACACAGAGGGTGGAAACTATACGGGACAGACAACCTGTCTCTTCAGCGAGGAAAATAAAGAAACAGATGAAACCTACAGATGACAAGAGATGTAAGTGACACCAACCAATCACACTGCACCTCATTTAGTTCCTGATCCAAACAAACACGCCGTAAGAAAAGAAGTTGGTGAGACAGCAAGGGAAATGTGAACACTGACTGGAAGTTTGATGACAAGTAAGAAATTATGATTAACTTTTAAGATGTGATCGTGACACTGTGATTAGGTTTCTTAAAAAAAGGATCTTCATCTTTTACTAAATTGTTTACATGCAGAAAATGATGTGACATCTGTGATCTGCTTCCAGGTCGCTGGGGGCCGGAGGAAAGATGAGTGGGGGCAAAGGTAAAGAAAGCTAGGTCCCAACACGCTAACCGTCGATGCCAGGGATGGCTACGTGCGAGTTCACTGCTCTATTTTTACGTTTGAAATTTTCCGTAACAGAAAGTGTTAAAAAAGAAAAAAAGAGCCATGTTCATCACAGAAAGTCTGGGAAACGCAGAAAAGTAAAAAGAAAAGAAAGAATCCCATGACCTTACCACTCACAGAGGCTACGACAAACAGAAGTCTTGTTTTTACTGTAATCAATCAAGTAGTCCATGTGTTTAAGAAAAAAAAAAAAGCTGGAAAAAAGAGGGAGGAGCAAGTGAGGGCCTGTGTATGGGCCTGTTTCTGTGTAGTTCACACATTACGTCTACATCAAATTCCAAATTTGATGGTATAAAGAACTACAGTCACACACACGAACCACACCCACCCATATAACCGGAGAGGGCCGTCTACATGTCCCAGGGGAAGCTGACTCCCCACCTCCGAAAACCACGTGAAATTGATGACATTGCTTTCCCTGCGGAAGCTGCAAATTCATTCAGTTACTCACATGTTCATTCAACAAACACAACTCAGTTGCCCCCCCCCCCCCCCAGCCAGTTCCTGCCCTGTGTCTCCAGGGAAAGAGACACAGCCCTCAGGGAGCTCACGGGCCGGGAGAAACGCCAGGCTCGTGGCCCAGTCAAGTGAGCTGGGGGCTAAGTTATAAACGATGTGTACTTCCCTCCCTGGGAGGGTCCAGGGGACTCGGCACAGTGCGGACACGCCGTAGGAGAGCAAGACAGGCTCTGAACGCATCACAAGGAATTGTCTTCCCGCCAATAATTCAAAAATACTGAAGTTTGGGGAAGACGTACTTGTAGTAACAAACGGGGGTAAATTCTGGTATTCCTCTCAAGCACACCCTTTCCAGAGTGGGAAAGAGGGAGGAACAGCACAGTGGGAGCTGTCCCTGGGAGTGGGCGGTGCGTGCCATGCCTCCCAGGACGGATGTCACCCAGCGGGAAAGGGCGTGCATATCACCACAACGCAAAAAAAAAAAAAAAAGCTCCAAGGCTCATGCATCATACTCCACTAAGTCCAAGTCCACGAAATGCCCAGTACAGTAAGAATTTTAAATTTATGGTAAAGAAATTCATAGCTTCAAATATTAATGGTAAAACCACGTACCAACGCCTGAGAGGAAACGAGCAGTAATTGCTGCCCTTCTTTAAAAGTCAGTAATGAATTTCCCACTTTGGTGTGACAAAAACGTACACATTCAACTTCCCTGCACTGAATTCATGAAAATTTCCTGATTGTTTTCCACATGATAGGCCCAAGAGCCTTGACCTAGAGCTAAAAAGAAGTTTACAACACCCCATTCCACACCCGGGACTACTCAGGTTTACGCTCTCCGAAACAGAAAAAAACGTCACCTAGCTCAAACCGCTAAACACGTTAGTCAACGGGCTTTGCCAGTTTTCAGAAGCAAACGGGGGAAGGGAGACACAGACCCCCCCCCCCCATGTTTCTCCTTCTGCCCGTTTGTTCTGTTCTCGTGACTTTTACATCACTGCCTACGTGGAGACTGCTCAGAGCACGGCTGAAGGCAAACACAGGCACAGCAGGGCCACGAATGCAGTCAGAGAGCCGTCAAGTGCCCAGGCTGTCGGTCACAGCACAGCGCTCTGCGACGTGCCCACCCAGAAGCCAAGCCCCTTGACGCAAACCTGCCAGGGGCCACCAACACCCCCACACGTTATAAACAGCGGACCTGGAACTGGCCTATTCAGAGGATGATCCGAGGCCTCGGGGGGCTGGCATTCCTTCTCCTTGAGTTAGAGAAGATACTAGTGTGCTCCGGATTCAGTGAGCCAGGCCCCAGTCAGGAGGGCACCTACTCAACAGAGGGGCAGGGAGCTCTGCAAATCCGACTGAATTATGTAAAGGTGCATTAGCAGAACAGGCCTCTAAGAGCCCGGGGGAAGGGAGGGGACGAAGCTGTTTGCCTGTCACCTTCTCACGAGAGGAGTGACTGGCTCTGAAATGTATTTACCGGCCCAGATTAGAGATACAGCGGGTTATGGAAAAGAGAACAAAATAGTAACAAAGATTGGACAGAATAACTTTGTTACTCACCAAACCCCGGTTTTATCGAAATACAAACCTTTCACGTTTGTAAAATAAAGGTATCCTCTCCCTCTCACACCCGAAGCAGGAGTGAGTCACTGTAAATGCTGCACCGGCAAACCACTCGATGCAATATTTACAACCAGACACACCAAGACCCTAGGGAGGGGAGAAGTTTACAGAAGCAAGCTTTGGGCGCTGGGAATCACCCCAGCAAAAATCCCCTGGACTCTCTCATACAAGAATAATGAGACCATCAGAGACAAGTCTGGAACAGGAAACCCATTGGAGAAATATAAACACTAGTGAGGGGTTAAAGGCACTTACTACACAGAAACAGAAAGTGCCCGAAGAGGAAGCAGGGTAAACAGGCTTTCTCCTGATCAACACATCTTGAGAAAGCAAGGATCATAGGGGACAGCCCATGGGGGAGAAAAGTGGACATGGGAACCAGAAGACAAGAGAAAGAGAGTGAATGTCCCTAAAAGCACCCTTGGGGCATCGGTGACCCAGCCACCCCTAGGGATGCCGGGGGCTGCCTTCTCCCTGACCTGGCCCCCATGCCCGGCTGTTTCCCCTTCCCGCCCAGGAATCCCAGCTGTGCTAGGAAGGCCCGAGCGCTGGGTACCACTGTCCTGTCCCAGGGGCTTCGTCTTCAGGGACACTGAGGAGAGAGCACTTCCTGTCCTGGCCCCCTGCCCGCGGGATGGGAACGTCCCTTCCCACTTCCCAGCCCAAGTCACTGCCATTCAGACGTTGGCCCCTACTGCAGGGAGTGGGGGGAGGCACACCTCCCCCACCGAAACCACCTGATGCTATCCTTTTCAGGAGTGCATGCAAGGGCGACCCCGGGATTCAGACCAGTTGTGCAGTGGGGCAACCCCTCGGGACCCAGGCTGGGCGAGGGTCAGGGGTGTCCTCCGGTCCAGGCCTGGCAGGGGCAAAGGCGACCCTTATGGTTCAGGCCAGGCGGGGCCTGGGAAACCCTCGGAGCCCAAGGCCGGGGCAGGGTGGAGGTCGGGAGTGGACCCCCTTGTCCAGATCGAGCACAGATCAGACCTCGGTCGGAGAGCAGCGTCCCCGAGGCCCACCCAGGCTGGGCGGGGTCGAAGGCGTCTCCGGTGTCGGGCAGGGAGGGGTCGGGCCAGGGGTGGGGGTGACCCCAGGGTCTAGGTCAGGCAAGGATTCCGGGGAGGGGGGGTGGTCGGGCCCGGGGCCAGGGTGACCTCCGGGTCCAGGCCGGGCGGGGGCCGTGGCACTCACTGTTTGGGCAGCTGCAGGGCGGGCGCGCCGCGCCGCTGGAAGGCCCCGTCCACGAAGACGCCGTTCTTGCCTAGGCAGCGCAGGTAGAAGTGCGGCTCCTGGAAGGTGAGCTGCAGGTGGCGCCGCGAGATGAAGCTCGACAGGCCCATGCTCAGGTCCACCGAGCCCTGCGACGAGTTGCGGCCGATGGTGACGCTGGGCTGCCGCATGAGGAACTCGAACTC